>NW_018480073.1:1007588-1136693 GCF_002113885.1 Mizuhopecten yessoensis | reverse complement strand
AAGTTTGTTCAAATGAATGACCTTCACCCATATTCAAGGTCACAGGGGTCAAATATGTTAAAAACTTTAAACAACTTCTTCTCAATAACCAAAATGCCCAGGGTGATGATATTTGGCCAGTAGCATGCTGAGATGAAGGGCTACAAAGTTTGTTAAAATGAATGACCTTCACCTTTATTCAAGATCACAGGGGTCAAATATGTTAAAAAACATTAAACAACTTCTTCTGAATTACCAAAATGCACAGGGTTATGATATTTGACCAGTAGCATGCTTGGGTAAAGGGCTATCAAGTTTGTTCAAATGAATGACCTTCACCTATATTCAAGGTCACAGGGGTCAAATATGTGAAATACATTAAACAACTTCTGAATAAATAAAATGCACAGGGTGATGATATTTGGCAAGTAGCATGCTGAGATGAAGGCCTACAAAGTTTGTTCAAATGAATGACCTTCACTCATATTCAAGGTCACAGGGTCAAATATGTTAAAAACTTTAAACAACTTCTAAATAACAAAAAATGCCCAGGGTGATGATATTTAGTCAGTAGCATACTAGGATCAAGGGCTACCAAGTTTGTTTAAATGTATGACCTTGAATCATATTCAAGGTCACAAGGAGCAAATACGGTCAAAATATAAAAAAATTATTTAAACAACTTGTTCTGAATAACCAAAAGGCTTAGGATGTTGATATTTAGTCAGTAGCATGCTGGGATCAAGGACTACTATGTTTGTTAAAGTGAATGACTTTGACTTATATTCAAGGTCACAGGGGTCAAATTTGTTTAAAATCTTTAATCGACCTCTTCTGAATAACCATGGGTCCCAGGATGTTGATACTTTGCAAGTTGCATCCTGAGATGAAAGGCTATAAAATTTGTTTAACATAATGACTTTGTTTGACTTTCAATCACAGGGGTGAAATGTTTAAAAAAAAAATAACAGGTTCTTTTGAATGAATTTTAATCATAAATACTGATATTTTATTTTGCCTGTAGCTTTATTTTAGATCACTTTTAAGGTTACAAGTGTGAGATTTATACCAGGTGAGCGATGCAGGCCCATTGGGCCTCTTGTTAATATTGTTATTGTTAAATATGGTTATGAGGCATGGTAGTCTAGTGGTAGGATGCCGGGCTCATGACCAAAGGGTTGTGGGTTCGAGTCACGGCACGTCACTGTGTTGTATCTTTGAGCAAGATACTTTACTCCACTTGTTCCAGTCTACTCAGCTGTAAATGAGTATGTGATTTGGCAGTGTTAAAATTGTTGAATGTAATCTGTGAGCGCCGAAATGGCAGCAACGGCTGTATGCTCCCCAGGCAGTTAAGAAAGATATTGGCTGGTTGCAAACGCCATATAACTACGAATAATAATTAGTGAACCGCTTTGAGACGCCCTACAAACTAGGTTGTAATAAAACGGTATGTAAAAACCTCGAATTATTATTATTATACCTGTCTGTAGAAACCAATCCAGGGGACTAGTAAAAATAGTCTCGATAAATAGGTGGTGGCATGTTTTTAGCTCACCTGGCCATGCGCAGCGTCAGTCGTCAGTCGCCTATCCTCCGTCAACTGTTTCCTTTAAAACGTTACTAGTCCTTAACGGCTCAGAGGATTTTGACCAAATTTCGTCTGCAGCATCATTGGCCATTTCCAGACCAATTCCTGGAGGCTACCTCCTTGGGACATAACATAGAAACTCATTTTCTTGGTACTTACTCACAAAAACTGATTTACATGTAATTCTTCTTGCAACTTTGCTGCTTCCTGTACTCCTTTAATAAACCTGTATGAAAATAAAATACCAGGTGAGCTATTAAGGCTATTTCAGGGGTGAATGAGTTAATTACAGATAGGTGGTAGGCTAGCATACTTCTTTATTTTGTCAAATCAGCCTATAGCAACCACTCTGAGGACCAGTAAAGGAAGTCACAATAGATAGGAGGTTGCATGTTTCTATGTATTGACAAGTCTGGCTATGCCTATAAATCAGTCACACTTGTAAAGTGAAAAACTTGCAAACAACTTATTGCACAAATCCCCTTACAGAGTTATTTCATCTTAAACCCTTTCACCCCTAGGTAATTTGAGTAGACTCTACCATACGTTCATCTGGATGAGTCTATATAATGGTTTACAGTGGTGAAAGGGTTAAGCCATTATAAGTATGGTAAGATATACTCGACTCCTGGTAAGATTGTGGTTTTAAGTGATTAATAGCTCACCGGGTCCGAAGGACCAAAGTGAGCTTATGCCATACCATGGCTTCCGTCGTCTGTCCGTCCGTCCATCAACAATGTCTTTAAACGACTTCTTCTTAACCACTGATTGGGATTTATCTGAATTTGACTGGAAGCATCCCTAGGTGGTTGGGATTTTCCAATTTTGATTTTATTTGTCCGGAAAGCTGTGTGTTCTTAACAACTGTACTGTGTTTGTAATAATAATGTGTTACTTCTCCAGGTCGTAGACAAACATGGATGGCTAAAACAGGTGTTACTGGATGATCCTGACTATAAGGCTGCTGTCTTCCTGAACACAAGTAATGTAAGCAAAAACAAACGGTGTGCGCATGTCTTTATTAATGGGCTATGGCAGGGTGTGAAAAATCAAACTTAATGAATTAACAATAAGATTAATGGAAATTTCATGGATATTGATGGATGTTTCGCTCCCAAAGGGCCAAGTGAGATTATGCCATACTATAGTGTAGCGTCCATCCATTTGTTAAAACTCTTAACTGTTAAACACTTTCTTCTGAATAACCAAGAGGGCTAAATATAAGATCATGATACATGGAATGCAGCTTAAGACTGTGAGAGGTATGAAGACAGTGGGGTCTCACCTAGATTAACCAATTTTGAAAGTCAGAATTAAAAACATTAGTAAAAATGTTTCAAAGAAGATTAATAAAATGAAGAGTACCCAGTACAGACAAATATGTGAAATGATTGACATTTCAGTGATACAGGCCCATTGGGCATCTTATTATACCAAACTGATGAATATCATTCAATAGAGAGATAAGAATTTATGAGAAATATACTTGTTTGATTTGTTTTACCGATAGATGCCAGCTCGAGAGACAAGAGATAAATCTGGTTTTATAACAAATGTAGGAGAGGCCAAGATCATCACCATTCTTGTTGAAGCTTTGACTGCAGTAAGTAAAACACAGGATAATTAATTTCTGTTATTACATCGTAATTTCATTATCATTTAGAACATCCTCAAAAATTCCAGGGGTTGCTTACTGTTAGCTATTTGGTTGGTTTCAAGTTAAAAAAAACAATCTTTAGGCTTGAACCCGTCCTTTGAAGATAACAGTGTGGCAGCATCGGTCTTTAAAGCGGTATATTTTACAGTATTCTGCTGCGGTGTTCTTTTGATATACACCATATGATCAAACTAGTCTACTGGGGTGGTCGGGTGGTGCACTGGATAGCACACTTGCTTTTCATCAAGGCGGCCAGGGGTCCGATTCCCCGACCGGACATGAAAAGGTATATATATATATAAATATGAAGTTTATTTATTTTACAACAATTACGAAACAAATTATTTCAACTTATATTAATCACTCTTGCTGGCCCAGATGTTAGTGTGTGGAGGGTCTAAATGTGGGAGAAAACTCGAGTTCCCGGAGAAAACCAATGTGGTCGGGCAGGTGAACCCATACCTTTCCACTTTCGATCGCGGAATCAAACCCCGGCCACCTTGGTGAAAAGCAAGTGCGCTATCCACTCCACCATCCAACCACCAAAAAGTGGAAAGGTATGGGGTCACCTGCCCGACCACATGGGTTTTCTCCGGGTAATCCGGTTTCCTCCCACACTAAGATCCCCAAGTGCTAACATCCAGGTCAACAAAAGGGATTAATATGAGTTGAAATAACTTCTTTCATAATTGTTGTAAAATAAATAAATTTTATTTTTTCTAAACTTGTCCACTTGTATTATACACAAGGTTGGGTGAACAGAGCTTTCAATTTCGTCATGACATTTCAGGGGTGCAGAGCACGTACGTAAGAGAAGATAACCCTGGAATTGGGAGGATGCATTTAGAAAGAATCACTTTAGGCACAAATCTCAAATTTCTAAAATATTGCACTGCAATATATTGAAGCTCCTTTGCTGCATTTGAATGCTTCTGCTTCACCTTTTTTTGCCTACTTGTTTAAAGTTTCACAAATACTTTACCCGCATACCGGTATAGACCAAGAGGTAATTTTGAGGAGGCACGGTAGTCTAGTGGAAGGAAGCTGGACTTGTGACCGAAGGGTTGCGGGTTCAAGTCATGCCATGGCACTGTGTTGTATCTTTGAGCAAGGTACTTTACTCCGCTTGTTCCAGTCTACTCAGCTGTAAATGAGTACGTGGTTGGGCAGTGCTAGAATTGTTGATTGCTAGCTGTGAGCACCGAAATGGCAGCACTGGCTGTATGCTCCGAGAAAGATATTGGCTGGTTGCAAAGACCCTATAACCACGGATAATAATTTGTGAAACGCTTTGGGGATCGAGCCCTTTGTACTAGGTTGTGATAAAGCGGTATATAAGAACCTCAAATTATTATTATTATTATCATTTCATGTTGGGGTTCAAAAGTCAAGGATTAATGAGATTACCATTGATCAATAAACGTTCTTCAAAATGCATTCCAGTTCATAATGAGGCATTTCTATTTATTGCAAATTTATTTAAACTTACTCATATTACCTATGCTAAAGCTGAAATTCCTATTTATTTTGTGGGTCTAGGTATCAACATGTTGTTCTGTTCTTTAGGCTGGTGTGTCAGTAGAGGAGATAGGGGTCATTGCTCCCTATCGGAACCAGGTCAATGTCATCCGTGACACCCTCAGAAACACTCACAAGACAGGAACTCAAGGTCACATCGAGGTCAACACTGTAGACCAGTATCAAGGTCGTGACAAAGAGGTCATCCTTATTTCCTTCGCACGAAGCTTTGCTTCATCTGCCGACCAACAGTCAAAGGTAAGGCAGTCTCCTTGGGTTTTATAGTGTTTAATGTCTTATCAACAGCTAAGGTCATTTAAGACGTCCTTAAGGTACTGATCAATTTAATATATAAAGGTAGACTGACTCACATGCTAACAGTCCTACTGAAAAACAATTTACGCTAAGACAGTCTCAGAGCTGCCAACTCTTATGATTTTGGCGTGGTTATGACAATTATTAGGTCTGAATTATGCATGTGCGATTTTCCAAATTGAATTTTGATGTAAGAAAAAAATTAAGATTTTTTCTGTTTTATTCATTAGGTTTGCAATGATCTGGTAACGATGTCCATTTCAAGTATTGCAATTGTAAATCAAAATCACATCTGCATTTTCATCAAGGTCAAATTAGGCTAGAACCAAACTTTGAATTCAATGATAATGCCTCTTTTCTAGAAGTATAATTGGCAGAAAAATGTGCCGATTTGAAGGAAAAAATCTCCAGAAGATGGAAATGTTTTGGGAGACATTTAAACAGGATATGCACAATGTATTCCATGCTGTTGTGATTTGGTGATTTCTAGCAGTGGTAAAAATGACTTGACAAAGTATTTGAAATCTTATAAACACAAATCCTGCAAATCATCGGTTTTTAGATCCTTTAAGATGTATACTTTCTTCGTGAAACATGGGTCTTACGTGAAAAATTCTGTCAAAAATGCTGAAAATTTCTTACTGGAAATCTTTACTGCGATTTTTTAATATTGACAGTTTGCAGCTTTGCAGTTTCCTTCAGATACTCCTGAAGTGAAATCAGTTGCTTTAAAACTGTAGGTCACTAGAAGTTCAGGAGAGAATTATTTGTGAATTGCTTTCTTTTGCAAATGTTAATCTATTCCACCAAATTTGCCCATTTGGAAATTCAAGAATTCTAGAATAAAATGTTTGTTTACAAAGCGCAGTGATTTTCAGTAGTGGAAAAAAATAGAAGGCTGTTGAAAAGGTGCAACAAGTATTCACAGATCATTTACAGGACAACAGGAGTACGGTAGCCTGGTAGTCTGAGACTAGTGAAATCTCAAGCTGAGCTAGTGGTTCTAAAAAATGCTAGCCTGATTGTCGAGTCAAAATTTGACATTATTTATCATGTTGAATAATATTTGGTTAGAGGAATATGCACACAGGCTTATAGAATTGTATACTAATAGCTTCACCGACCAGTGGTTTCTAAAATTAATATCTAGCCCTGTTTAAAATCTACAAAATATCTTTTTTTAAATGTAATTCAGTTCTTATGAACATAGGTTTCAACCTCTGAAACCTCTAACGAGGGAGATCTCCCTCGTTCCACATTTCCAATGAGGGAGAAAGTGTGTGAAACGTGACTGGAACTGCTTTGCTCAATTTATCTTTCCCTTTTTATGTATCAAAATTAGTCTGAAACACATTAATTTGATTTAGACACGCCTGTTATGGTCGTTACACACACCCTGCAGTAACTAGGAGATCATTTGACCACAGGATGTAGATTTTGAGTTTGTGTGAGTTTGGGCTTGAATGTGGGAGTTTCAAGGGAGATTGGTAAATTTTGGTCAAAATGAGGGAGTCTCCCTCCTGATGAGGGAGGGTTGACAGCTATGTATGAATAATCTTCAATTTCTAACAGTTATGTGTTCTTTGATTTCTTTTCAGGCTGGACAGCTTTTAAAGGATGTTCGGAGAATAAATGTAGCTGTGACACGGGCCAAACACAAGCTCCTCCTGGTGGGCGACAAAATTTCTTTACAGAGTTATCCACCCTTGGTAACAATCATGGATGAATTGATGAAAAAACAATGCATATCCTTTTTCATTTATAAAGCCATTTTCAACCAGGTTTATATATGCCTTTTTCTCTTTAGTCAGTCAACAATTTAGTTTTAGTGCTTAAAATCACTATTTAAAAATATCCCATCATCAAACAGGAGGTATTGTTTTTGGTAAGATGTACATAACACACACAGGTGACTGCACCTTTAACTCATTCACCCCTTTAGACACATTTGAACTCTTCCAATTCAAACGTTGGAATAGTTCATTATGAAATTTCAGGGGTGAACGTGTTAAAATTTGAAGCATACTGATTGTTTTTCAGGTCACACAGTCAAACTTCAAGGTCATTCAAGATTGATTTCCTCAATCTAATAAATATTGACACCAAATCTCTAATCCATTCAAAAAGCGTTTGGTGTAAACAAATATGGTTCTATCAATGATGATATTTTTCAAGATACGATACTTCTTTATACACCTTGGGAAAGTTTGTCAAAGGGTTGCATTGCATATATTGTGCTGAAAACATATTGAACTATAAATATGACTTAAGGCATTCTTAAATTAAAGATCTTGACTTTTGTTGCATTTAAAATGAGAAAAATACGACAACTTCTTCATAATAGCAAACTTTTGTTTGTAACAAACTGATCGAAATTTGGCGTGTATTTAATCAGCCTCAATGTCTAATGTTGCTAACACACCTAAATAAAGGTGGTACAATTATAAAGATGACCAGCAGGGCTTATTTTGAACTATTTCCGGTCCTTATTGAACAACATGCCTGTTTGTCTATATCTGCAGCTTAAAAAAAAAAAAAAAAGGAAGCTTACCAAACATTTACTATTAACTCATTTATCCCTAAAGACACATTTGTGATGTGTGTGATATTCCTTAACCTTGTTTTACATTGTGGATCTATCGACGTGTGCTTTAAATGGAACCTGAGGCCCACATAACATTGTCAGATTGATGTGTTACTGACACATTGGACCTACCATTGTGTGCTGCTGATGGAACCTGAAGGCCCATATAACATTGTCGGATTGATGAGTTACTGACACATTGGACCTACTTTTGTGTGCTGCTGATGGAACTCGATGAGGTAATGACATATTGTACCTGCCATTGTGTGCTGCTGATGGAACCTGAAGGCCCACATAACATTTTCAGATTGATGAGTTACTGACACATGGGACCTACCATTGTGTGCTGCTGATGGAACCTGAAGGCCCATATAACATTGTCGGATTGATGAGTAACTGGTACATTGGACCTACCATTGTGTGCTCCTGATGGAACCTGAAGGCCCACTTAACATTGTCAGATTGATGAGTTACTAACACATTGGACCTACCATTGTGTACTGCTGCTGCTGATGGAACTCGATGAGGTAATGACATTTTGTCCCTGCCATTGTGTGCTGCTGATGGAACCCGAAGGCCCACATAACATTGTCAGATTGATGTGTTACTGACACATTGGACCTACCATTGTGTGCTGCTGATGGAACTCGATGAGTAACTGACATATTGTACCTGCCATTGTGTGCTGCTGATGGAACCTGAAGGCCCACATAACATTGTCAGATTGATGAGTTACTGACACATTGGACCTACCATTGTGTACTGCTGATGGAACCTGAAGGCCCACACAACATTGTCGGATTGATGAGTTACTGACACATTGGCCCTGCCATTGTGTGCTGCTTATGGAACCTGAAGGCCCACATAACATTGTCAGATTGTTGAGTTTCTGACATATTGAACCTACAATCATGTGGACCATGATGGAACTCAATGAATCATGTTAAATTTTGGACCTACCATTGCGGGCTGATGATGGGACCTGAAAACTCACATAACATTGTCAGATTGATTAGTAACTTTATGTTGCGGACCGACCATTGCAGGCTGATGATGGGACCTAAAAACTCACATAACATTGTCAGATTGATAAGTAACTTTATGTTGCGGACTGACCATTGCAGGCTGATGATGAGACCTAAAAATTCACATAACATTGTCAGATTGATGAGTTACTTTATATTGTAGACCGACCATTGTGTGCTGATGATGGAACACTGTTAATAACCGACAGTTATCTTGCAGAAAATCCTGTAATTCAGGCATTCTTTGTCCTTTCACATGGATGAAATCCAGAGTGTAACTGACAGAAGATTGAAGTTTACTGAATTCATTTGATGAGGATATGACTGAGTCTGAGTAAAGTGCTTCCTGCATCCCAAAATAAACCACTATGGCACAAAACTTATGAATGAATTCTTGATCAACGAAGATCCAGGTTGAAAAAAAACAGAACAGAGTGCTTACTTTATATTTTATTCATTTCCATTGATTCTTTTACAAGAACAATGGAAATAAGGAATCCAATTATCAATTTGACTTAATTGAATTTTTGGATGATACAATTTAATAAAATCTAGGGCACAACGTGCAGAAAATTGAATATTTCATTGATATTTAAATTCAGACAATGATATTATAATGGCCATTACTTGAGACACTGATATTATAATGGGCATTTCTTTAGATAATTATACTTAAAAGGGCATTTTTAATTGTTGGCCTTGTAATGAGGACAAAACCTTTGTTCAATGTGTTCAACCTTGTAACATTTGTTGAAAAATGTTCTGGAGACTTTGTGTGTAACCATTTAAATTTAGTTGACAATGTTATAATGGTGTGTCAATATTAGTGATATGAGATATGCATGTTACATATTTACAGTATATTTATGACTTGTTCGCTGAAAACATTAAATTTGGCAAAATGAGAGTTTGTGATGTCTTCTTTTGTTCTTTGATTAATAATGAAGTTTTCAATCTCATGAATATGTAAATTCACTTTCAGAATAACTCATTCACCTCTGAAATTTCATAATGAACTTTTCCAACCTTTGAATTGGAGGAGTTCAAATGTGTCTTCAGGGGTGAATAAGTTCAGAGTATCCACTATTCCTGTCATTCAAGATACCTTTTGTATAGACAGTATTTGCATTAAGGATCCCTGTACCACTGCCAAAAAACTTGCTATTCATTTAAAACTTTTTTAATAAATTATTTCTGAAAAGCAAACCACACCTTGGAGAACCTTTTTAAAAATAACATGAAGAGGATGTGTAAAAACCCAGTGTTGTGGGTGTAAAAATGGTTATATCCTGGCTCAGTCATGATGATGCTACAGTAAAATCTTAAATGCAAATAAGGGAGTGTCACTATTATTAAAACCTAGTGGAACTCTCTAGTGTTTTGCGTGCAGTGGGACAGGAATCCTTAAACATTCAGTACATTTGAAAGGACTATGTATGGTTTGGGCGTGTTTTTGCCCCAAAATGCATCAAAATTCAAAACCTTTAAATGGACATTGAAATGACTATTTCCTTTATTTTGAATACTTCCCAAACACTATCATGAAAATATTTATTTGTATTTCCAATTATTGTTGCCATGGTATCAAGATCAAATTTGCATAAATTAGAAAAATTTGAATATTCAGTGAATTTTGTCATATTTTGCAGTTTTTTTCCTGGAAACTATAGAGCGCATGCTTGAACAAACTAAATATCAAAGGATAATGTGTAGGCACCTGTAATACATATTTAGGAGAAATATAAAGTTTGTTCAAGAGTGCACTCTATGGTAGCTAAGAGAATAACTAGGCAAAACCTGTCAAAATTGACTGAATATTCAAATTTATTTCATTTATGCAAATAATAACTGGTCACCATGGCAGCCATATTTGAAAACACAAATATAGGTTTACATAATAGAACGGGGAAGTATTCAAACTTAAAGAAACAGTCATTTGAAAGTTCTATTCAAGATTTTTAATTTTGATTGATTTGGGGGCCAAAAAATGTCCGAACCATACAAAGTCCTTTGTTGCATGTATTTACTGCTAGCTACATTAAAGACTTCACCAAAATAATTGATGTAGGGAAAGTGGATTGGGACACTCGCTGCATGTGACCAGGTAGTTCTATCTTTCAGATTTAGATGAAATTTGGTGATAATCATTAGCCTATGGAGAGGAGAATACAAACCCAAGATGAGGCTGCCTCCCCTCCCCCCTCCCAAACGACGGCTGAGTACTCATTTTTCATAGTAAATATAACATAGAAATTCTTGTTTAGTGTGACCCTGCTTCCAAAGCACACTAAGTGGTGTGGATACTGGGTCGTAATTTTAAAGACAGGCACTATATACACATTGAACCATGTTAGTCCTCTTCATTATAATTTCCCATTTCATAGGGTCACAATCTATTGACTGTTATAAATCCACGGAAGGGGAGACCAACATCGTTTGCTCATACTTCAGACTTAGCGTCAGGGGCCCTGACTTTATAAAACATCTCAAAGTTAAGGAAAATCTCAAGCAATGTATTGTCTATGGGAAATCTAAGACTTGAGGACATCTCAAGAGTTGAGATGTTTTATACAAGTGGGCCCAGGACCGTATCTGTAATATGCTTCGGAGATGATTAAAGGCCAGATTGGATGTTACGATAGGTACAGTTTAGAGCCAGTTGTGTGAAGTTATTGGGTTCTCGAATTGATGTTTTTGATTAAGTGTGTGAGCTCAGTATTGACCCCTGCTGTGTTTAGCAAAAACAGATACCTCGTATGTCCACCGTTTGCCTGAATGCAAGCCTGGCAACGTCGACGCATGGAGCCTATCAGACGGTTCAAGAATGCTTGTGGGATGGCATTCCAGATATGTACCAACGCTGAAGTCAAATCAGCCAACATCACCGGTAGATTAAGTAAAGCCCGTAATCTGCGCTTCATCTCATCCCAGACGTGTTCAATGGGCGACAGATCGGGGGATACAGCAGGCTAGGGCAACATGTCAACGTTCTGCTGGGCCAGAAAGTCCATAGCGACACGAGCTGTGTGTGGCCTGGCGTTGTCCTGCTGTAGCGTAATGTGACGAATGGAACGACGTGGGTCCGGAGGATCTCGTCACGGTAACGTAGCGCGTTCAAATTCCCGTTAACAACCACCAGAGGCGTTCTCCCGTTGGCTGTGATGCCGCCCCAAATCATAACGCTGCCTCCACCGAAAGAACGTCGTTGTACCACACACGCGTCACGGAAACGTTCTCCAACGCGACGATACACTCTGGAACGGCCGTCACTACTATCCAGGTGGACTCGCGACTCGTCCGTAAACAAAATGCCTGCCCAATCCCGTCGAGTAAATCGTAGATGCCTTCTGCACCAGTCCAGACGTGCTACACGATGACGTGGCAGAAGAACTGGGCGGATGGCAGGACGTCGCAGATCGGTTCCGTACAGTTCTCGGGCTTATTGGTAGCAACCCAGGGATTGTCCGTGCAGTCAAACTTGCCGTTTGGAAGCGATTTCTCAAATGGAAAAGCCGAACATGGTTGTCCTGTTGACGTGACGTCACACGTGGAAGTCCCACACGAGGTCGATCGCCGACGTGGCCAAACTGTTGATGTCGTCTCCACAAATCCCGGATTGTGTTTCGATGGACATGAAAACGTGTAGAGACAACGGCTTGGCCCCCACCAGCTTGAAGCATACCAATAATCCGGAGGCGGTCATTTTCATTGAGCCCGGCATAGCTTTAATCACAAATTAAAACGTTATAATGCTGTTTTTACTGTTCACTGGTCTCAACAGAGTGACCCAACAGTTGAAAAATAAACTTTCATTGTCGAATTGGATGGCTGGACGAGGAAAACGTGCAAATTGGTCAACGCCTATAGAGAGCAAACTGCACGGGAAAAACTGTCAATGACACACGGATAGTGTGTATGTGTCATACTCGTTCATGTGTGTGAATTTTCATGTATATATAGTTGGTAATACATGTTCTATAACAATTCTCCGCATGCACAGTTTCTTTTTTCCGCTTGTATATATGTCTTGTGTTAGTAGCCCGAGTTTTATCTGGCCTGGACACCACACTCAGACATTTTGACAGATAGATGTCTTGTGTGATATCAGACTGATGTCAGGACCAGAGTCGCATGGAAGTCTCATAGGAAGTTTTATGTAGGCGGTGTGTTTTCTCTTCATTGTGATGCCGTGGAAGGGATTCACGTTTTCAACTGGAAGCGTGACAAAATACTGTTACAGGGCCATATTGGAGTTTAGGATTTATTATAGTATTCCTGATGTGGGTCTACATTTGTCGTGATACACGGTTTCCCTTGTTATCGATCACCGAGAAGCAAATAAGCTAGGTTTGCTACTAGTGATTATGTTATATTTTTACCGATGATTTATTCTCTGTGCTGCGGTATTTGACTAGGTCCATTCATCATGTCAGAATAAAGAACGGCTGACATTTCAATTTGTGACCACGGTGGCTAAGTGGTTAAGTCGTCTGACCGTCTACGACCACTTGCCCTCCACCACTCTCGGGTTCGAGGCCGACGCGGGGCAGTTGCTAGTTTCTGACCGCAGGTTAAGTTTTTGGGGTTTTCTTCTCCGGTAACTCTGGCTTACCTCCGCCATCAAAAGCTGACACGTCCTTATAAATGGCCATTGCTGTTAATAGGACGCAAAAAAAACACCAACAAGCAAACACTTTGATGAAGTGAAGTAGTTCCTCACCTTTATTGTTGAGTTGGATTTGAGAGCAATGCCGTTTTCACATGGTGGTAAATGCTATATTGTGTTGGTGCCTTCGTTGCTCCATCATATATATCTCCAAATTGAAGGAGTATTCTGTAGTATGTCTTGTAGTATTCTGTTTACGGAAATACCTTGTTGAACTCCTTGTAGTAAACTACAATCGACGTTCTTGGAATAAGATTTGATGGTTAACTACATCAAATGCCGTTTGGTAGACTGGCCACCGTCTCTAGAATATTAAATAATTAAGAAGATAATTTAACTCTTATAATTTTGATCACTTGGATGTCTGATTCTAGGTTCTAAACTAGGGGGAGATAAGCTAGTAGTAAAATGCAGTCGAGAAATTCCTCATACAAACTTAGGGGCTGGTGGCCAGTCTAGCCGTTTGGCTATCAAACGTAGTATGACCTGTAGTTTCTGCTTGTTCACCTTTGCTTCCAAGATACAATAAGTGACCATCAGTTAAATGGAGTGTTTCTTTGATGTTTCATACATCAGGATAATTGGTTGTTTCTGATGTTCTAGTTTATATATAAACATAAAACGGAAGTTTCCGCAAAACCATAGTTGTTATCATAAGTTTCCTCCGGTGATAAGGAGTTGTATCGGATCGTTTTTCGTCGAGGGAAGGCGTGCCCATTAAAAATCTGCTGTCCTGTTTGATCTACGAATTGAGACCGTTTGGCTACCTCTGTTCGACTCTTATATAGAAATGTTATAATTTTAAACAATTATGAATGAATGTCAGTTTATATATGTATCTATATTTTCAATTAATCTTGTTGGCCCGGATGGAGACACCCAAAGAGTGATACTTTAGGAAACTTATGTGGTCAGACAGATGTCCCAATACCCGGTTCCTATTTCAGGCTCGATAGGGGAATTACACTCCGGCCGTGGTGGTGAAAGGCGAGTGCACCATCCACTGCGCCACCCAATCCGTTTGCTATGTGTTTCTTTCAGGACAAGCAAGTCATTGTAGTTTGTTAATGGCTAGCTTCGCGTTGCCTCACATGTGGATTTAATACTTTGTTTCTTTAACGAGGATTGCATACAGCCCAGAGGCTACTAGATGCTTTCCACAACCTACAATATGTACAATGACAAAATATGACACAGATATGACACCCATTCACACATTTTCACTCGGACACCCACACAATAACAGAAAGGAAAGGAGAAGAGAGAAAAAGAAGAAGATAGAAACGGAGACATTTAGAATCTGTTGGGTTTTGTAATAAATGCGATACAAAATCAAGAATAATTTTGTTTGGAGCTTCGTTGATTGTATCAGAACCATGTTAGAGTATCTTAACGAGAACATCAGGCATCAACTCCACAATAAGGTCTGGATTGACATTTGGAGCAAATTCATCACATGCTGGTCGAAGCATGTTTTCACAGATCATGTTATATTTTGGACAAGTTAAAAAGAAATGTTTTTCATCTTCGAAGAATTCACACAGATATCACAGAATTGATTCGGAGTTAAGTTATATGAGAACCTCTGTTTGTTCAGTGCACTGAGACCCATTCTTATTCTACATTGATTATTTTTGCCTTTTCCGTGTCCATATACGTACGATCAGTAAGAGCACGTGAGAAAGACTTAATTGTTGAACTATTAGTGCGGACTTGCTCAGATAAGTTTTTCCAATCTCTTATTGTATTTGGGAAGAATGACTGATGAAAGAAGGATTTTCTTTTTGAGATTACAAGAAGAATATTGTTCGAGTTTCTGAAGTTATTGTTTCGAGTACGATGAATCAGAATAGGACAGATAGGTTTTAAGTACGGGGGACAAAGGTCATTCTTAATTTTGTATAACATTTCAAGTCTATTGTTTTTCCTTCTGTCACTAAGTGATCCCCAGTATAATTCACTTAGAAGTTTAGTATATTTCGTTACCTTATAACCACCCGTGCATAGTAAGGCTGTCCTTCGTTGTACACTTTCAATAAGTTCAGATTCCAAATGACTGCAATTGTCAAACAATGTATTACCATATTCCAATATAGATCTGACCATTGATTTGTAGGGAGTCTCTAAACCAAGTCGCAGGATTAAGGAAGGTAGTGCATGTAGTATGTTAAGTAGTTTGTTTGCCTTCGCTACGATCTCTGATTTGTGTGTATGCCAGCTTAAGTTTCCAGATGGGAAAACATGTTAGCCGATGATGTATCTTTTTCGAAGCAAAGGGGTGCTAATGTAGTCACCCTGGCGTCGGCGTCCCACTTCACTCAGTTTAAACTTGTGCAAGATTTTTCTGGACAGTGTTGGATCATCACACTCCTACATATTTGTCTAAGATAAGGTTGAAGTATTTATATGGAGTGTAAGCAATGTGCTGAACCATATTTACATGTTTTAGGGGCCCAAAACAGCATAATTGGATTAGGTTGAAGTTTTAGAGCGAGCTTAAGGTTAAAGTTTTTAGGCAAGTTGTTTTGTGCGGTGTTGGATCATCAAAAGATTGCTGACTATTATACGGTTGAGGCATTTACATGGAGTGGAAGCAATGTGCTGAACCATTTTTACAACAACAAGAATATTCTTAAACTAACAATACCAGATTAGCCAACTACAACAAATGTATAACATATACCAAAGAGATGGAGATCCAACGCCCGCTCTTGGTATTTTCAGTGAAGTTAAGCATACCCCAGCTGATGGTTTTATATGGAATTCGCTTGTTCGGCATAAGAGAAATAAATTCAAAAGAAGAAATGACCTGACAACAAAAGAGGAGACTCGGCAATAGCAAAATTGATTAAAATTTTCCACGTCTCCCAATTTTACGTTGTTTGGTCATCTCTTCTTTTGAAATGTACAACATGTTAAGGTACAGCAGAACCTGGTAATATTGCCACCATTTGTGCAGTGAAATATTGGCTTTATAAAGGCGATTAGCAATAAATTGAGGGAAACGTATAAAGGAATTGTTAAAGTAAAACAGAACTAAGGGACCGCAAAAGAATTTGGCTGTAAGTAAGGTAGCAAATGAAATGCTGGTTATTAAATCGAAGTTGTACTGTAAATGTGTTTATATTGATATTTGCTAACTTGTTATAACATATCTTTTGACATCGACTTAACCTGGGACAGAATAAGGTTAGGCCTGTGTAATTTTACGTACAATCGATCACAGTAACATCTTCTGTCAGAAATACCCGAAAGTAACGCCTAGCTACTGTATGAATTTTAGGCTCGAGTAAAGAAATGACTGGTGGCCGTGGCTCCATGGGTGAATGCTGTGGCGCCACAGTTATGAAGCCATGTAAAGCTCCTGACATGCTGATGTTAATTCCCAAGTTTTATTTCAAACGGATCGAAAATTTAAAAAAAGGAAAAATCGTTTTAATTCATAGACGCAGAGTGGTTACTTTTAAATAAATAGCCCTGACTAAACCAATATCTCACGAGTGAAATAAGTTTAAATCCCCCAACAAAGGTATAAAGGAATTGTATTTACCTATAGCCTGTGGTTTTAGCTAGCTAACCTAGCTTTCTATAAACGTTTGTTTCAATGTGGCCTTGTATTTGCTTACATTAATTGAAGACCCACACGTGTGATATTTGTTTGCTAATATCGACATTTAAAAGCAGTGGGCTATACAGGCCCAGACCAAGGAATATTTCTACCAGCCAGTTGTTTTGGTTCGCATGGGATAGCTAGACGTGTGGATCTATATCTATACTTATGAACAAGTGAAACGTTATGACCTGAGGTATCAGCCTAAAAAAGTATGAAGTTTGATTATCGTGTCAATATACTAGAATGTTTGTATTCAGTAAATGTCTTGCTTATACCATCAGACTTCTATTAAAAGCTTATTATTTGTACTGAGTACAGTTTGAAACCCTCAGTCTCTTCAGGACGTCGACTGCCCTTTCCTTAGACAAGGACAAATATTAACATGTGATATGGCCATTGAAAACCTTTTTAGCCCACCATCATCTGATGGTGGGCTATTCAAATCACCCTGCGTCCGTGGTCCGTGGTCCGTCGTCCGTCCGTAAACAGTTCTTGTTATCGCTATTTCTCAAGAAGCACTAGAGGGATCGTTCTCAAATTTTATATGGATGTTCCCCTTGTTCCTTAGCTGTGCAGGGCAATTTTAGAGACTGATTGGATAAACAACATGGCCGACAGGCTGCCATCTTGGATTTTGATATTGAAAGTTCGTTATCGTTATTTCTCAAGAAGAACTAGAGGGATCTTTCTCAAATTTTATATGTAGGTTCCCCTTTGTCTATACCTGTGCAGGGCAAATTTTGAGACTGATCGGATAAACAACATGGCCGACAGGCAGCCATCTTGGATTTTGATAATGAAAGTTTGTTATCGCTATTTCTCAAGAAGAACTAGAGGGATCTTTCTCAAATTTTATATGTAGGATCCCCTTTGTCTATACCTGTGCAGGGCAACTTAAGAGACTGATCAGATAAACAACATGGCCGAAAGGCAGCCATCTTGGATTTTGTTAGTGAAACTTTGTTATCGCTATTTCTCAAGAAGCACTAGAGGGATCGTTCTCAAATTTTATATGGATGTTCCCCTTGTTCCTTAGCTGTGCAGGGCAATTTTAGAGACTGATTGGATAAACAACATGGCCGACAGGCTGCCATCTTGGATTTTGATACTGAAAGTTTGTTATCGCTATTTCTCGGGAAGTACGGGAGGGATCTTTCTCAAATTTTAAATGTAGGTTCCCCTTGATCCCACGTTGTGCATGTCATATTTTGAGACTGATCATAAAATTGATTAAAAGAAGAACTAAACACTTCTTTCTCATATTGCAATGATCGATTCTATTTCTTTCACATTAAGTACTGTACTAGTAAATATGTGAAATGACAAACTCACTTTGAAGGTTGGCTTTCATACACATCAGTATTAAGTTTAGATCAAAAGGTACCTCAAGTTGCATTTACTGTTAACATGACTGGATCAAACAGATTAGAGGAAAGAAGAGAAAAGATCGAACTGACAAAGAACTAATGAAGATGGTACAAAGGTGGGCGCTAAGATCCCTCTGGGATCTTTTGTATAATACCACATCACTTTAAGGTCATAATCTGAATAGATCCATGAACGAAAATCGACAACAGTATTCTGTCAAAGAGCTTTACAAAGGTGAGTAGAGAAACACCACAATATACTTATCTTAGTCATAATATTTGAAGGGAGAAATTAATGCTGACTCATAAGTTCAACCAGTGAATGACGACAGTTTGCTGGGTTTTTAATCTGCTTGCTAAACTGTCATTCACTGGTAAAATCAATATTAGACCGGCATTGGTTCGCCTTACATATGATATGACTATATATACTATATTATGTATTATTATTCTTTGTAATAATCTTCACTATGTAGGACCTACAAAGAAATCGGCGTTCTTCAGTAGACAGTCTTCACTGATGAAATATTTTTGTCAAGTTTTTGGCAATCGAATACTCGTTTATATGAATGATCATCAATTTGTGTTTACTTTTAAATGTATCGCGCGTAAGGATAACTGCCTTTTTCAAAGTACCAGCAGAGACAAAACAGAGTTTTCGGGTTAACATACTGTGTCAACAAATGTGGAAGTCCGAATACATGTTAAGGATACCCGTACCACTGCCAAAAGTGTTAAGGTAAAAACCGTACCACTGCCAAAAGTGTTAAGGTAAAAACCGTACCACTGCCAAAAGTGTTAAGGTAAAAACCGTACCACTGCCAAAAGTGTTAAGGTAAAAACCGTACCACTGCCAAAAGTGTTAAGGTAAAAACCGTACCACTGCCAAAAGTGTTAAGGTAAAAACCGTACCACTGCCAAAAGTGTTAAGGTAAAAACCGTACCACTGCTAAAAGTGTTAAGGTAAAAACCATACCACTGCCAAAAGTGTTTAGGTAAAAACCGTACCACTGCCAAAAGTGTTACGGTAAAAACCGTACCACTGCTAAAAGTGTTAAGGTAAAAACCATACCACTGCCAAAAGTGTTAAGGTAAAAACCATACCACTGCTAAAAGTGTTAAGTTAAAAACCGTACCACTGCCAAAAGTGTTAAGGTAAAAACTGTACCACTGCTGAACGTGTTAAGGTAAAAACCATACCACCCGTACCACTGCTAAAAGTGTTAAGGTAAAAACCGTACCACTGCTAAAAGTGTTAAGGTAAAAACCATTCCACTGCTAAAAGGGTTAAGGTAAAAACCGTACCACTGCCAAAAGTGTTAAGGTAAAAACCGTAACACAGCTTAAAGTATTAAGGTAAAAACCGTACCACTGCTAAAAGTATTAAGGATACTCGTACCACTGCTAGAAGTATTAAGCATAACATACCACTGCCAAAAATATTAAGGATCCTCGTACCATTGCCAAAAATGTTAAGGAAAACATACCACTGCCAAAAGTGTAACTTCTTATTGGAAACGTCTTTTTAGCATGACTATAGATTAAGGAAAGGAATATTTCTAAAACAATGAAATAAACAAAAGAGGCAACAACAGAGTGCTGAATGTAAAAGCTCAACAGGCCCGGCCAAAACTCGAACCCAGGACCTCAGATCACTCTTCCATCCTCTTCACAAACTGAGCTGCCTGTTCAACGAATTGGTTCTGACCAGTTCGACCTACAATGATATCCAAAACAAGATGCCGGGGAGCTTAGAGTACGGACTAAATTTTATAGTGGAATTCTGTTATGGATAGACATTCTTATGGATAGACTGCTGATTACAACTAGTTCGGGCGAGGTATCACCCGACATTTGCCTCACAAGCTTTATAAATTTAATTTTTAATCGCTTTGGTACATTATGGAATAAAAAAATATATAAAGGATTTTTATAAAAAAAAACAGTAATGAAAGTATACTTTTAATACATATCAATCATGATAGATCTTTTGGACGGATACAAATAGGCACTTTGTCTGACCCATATAACCATTGTCCTATGTCATTATACAGACGCTGGTACGCTGGGGCATTGTGCACGCGACGGCATAACTCACAGAAAGGGTACGAAAAATCATCGTGCATGTCGTAACTCTCTCTGAATTTTAAAAATGTTGAGAATATTTTTTCACTCATTGCCACGGAAGAGAGATGTTGAGCAAGCTTCCTTGTTGATGTAAAATTAGCACTGTCAATGAAGGAACCTGGAGGGCCGTACATATTATAGTGGGCGTTCCCTCTCACTACCGGTACCACATTAGACGTTTTAAAAACTTTAAAAAACTTTTCTGTCACATAGTCACGACATAAAGAACTTTCAAAAGATAAATAAAAGTTGTACGATTTGTTAAGTAGGTCTAGACAGGAATGGTCCTTTCCATGTTTTATACATGTACGTGTTCCACAGTACCCGTACACATCTACGTCGACATACAACTGTAACAGTTTTACAAACTGTTCTCGTTTACTCTGACTGTGACAATTACCAACAAACCAAGCTGCAGTTTTCTTCAGCCACGGTTTAAATATTTTCTGAATTGGTTTAGTAAAAGTCGGATTCTGGAAAATCCCATAAGGTTGGTAGATGTCGGCGTCGCGTCTGTATGACATTGTCCAGTTAAATACGTTGTGCCAATTGTAATAAGACATTTTATAATTCATCGGTGGCTCAAGACCATGAAACACCCAGATTTGACCCTTAGGTTTTGCCGGAGGTTGCCCAACCCATAGCTCCGGTGTGTGAAATATCACAGCGTCACTATTCTCTGGGATATATTCTCCTTCTGTCATTTCACATTTGTGTTTGCAGTTATAAAAGAAATCCTTGCTAACCCATGGTGGCCTTTTCCAGTAATGGATGTTCTTGGTTCCAGGGGTTTTGGGCAGAAATTTTACATTTTGAAGACTTCTTCTTACCTCATTCATATATACAGTCCATATTATTACAAGTGCGATTACCAGGAGATTTCTGTCTAAATGAAATCTGGAAAAAAGTGAAAAATCCGCTTTAGTACGTATATTGGCTATTACAACATGAAAACCGAGCAGTATTAGTTTCAAATGTTAAAACATATGGTATTAAACTCAATTGACACATACAGAGTTGCTACAGAATCGTATTAAAAGTATTCGCCTTTTGCCCAGCTTGGTTTAAACTTTGTCTTATTCAAATTTTGTTTGGCAATACATCGAAGTACATGTTTTATAGAACAGAAGAGGAAACACAAACAATTGTGGTGACACTTATGTAAATTTGTTACCTGCTTAATAATCAACTTTTCAACAGTAGCTACAGGAATGAAGTAATATGTACAACAGACAAATACGGGAATAGGGGAGGGGGTAATGAATTGATATGCAGTGGAAACCAGGAATGAATAACATATCAATATAAATATAATCATCAGATGGTAATATCATATTGCTATAGTGCAATGAGTATGTGGAACACGATTCTGTAAAATATAACTATGCAATAGTAGATGAAAATTTCAGCAATGCTGTAAATGGACGCTCGATAAAGGTTGAAGTGTATATACAAGTTACATAGCATAAATTACCACTAAATCAACTATTGACAAAATTAGTATGTCACAAAGCACCGCCATGATTATTTAAAACGTTGCAGTTCACATACTAGCCATCACACTTGTAAATATATAGGTCCATAAAACACTTTCCCGCCTCGTTCCTGGCACGTCCTGCTCTTTCAAGGTTACACATCACTTTATCAATCTATCATAATCATAGCCAGTTAGTGACATGATATGGTATAAAGAAGCATATAAATCCAAATACATTTTAAGACATAGTAGTAAAACGAATGCAACACAACATACATATATAATAAAATTATGTCAAAATGAATGAAATCTTTTAGTTTTGAATATATAATTTTGGACGGCTAGACAAATTGTAGTGTTTTTTCGATGGTTAAGAGAGTAATCACCAAAGAGTAAAAGATCAGTTGATACGGCAAACTCAGAACATGAAGCTGTCTAAGTGCTGTATATTTATTCCATTTTAGCAAATAATGTGTTGAGTTCTCAATTGCACCGCAGGAACAATTCGGGGATTGTATGATGTTTTTCGTAAACAAGTGTTCTTTTAGGGAGCTACATGACATACGCAGTCTTGTGTGGTAGATTTGACCCAGACGTGAACCCTGAAAGTAGTATGAAGGTGGACATGCTTTCTTATTAGATTTCACAACGGTTTTTAAATGGTAAATGGAAGGGTTATTTCTAATATGTAATGGAAGGGAATTCCAATTGTTTACAGCAGATAGAAGAAATGCATTTTGATACATATTTGTTTTACAAAGAATAGGTGTCAGACATGATGGGTCAGAAAATCTGGTATTATAACTATGGACATCACTAACTGAATTAGGTAAGAGATTATACAGATACTCTGGAGTATTTTGATTAAACATTTTATGGAATTGTAACAATTTATGATGGAGTCTACGGTCTATTAATTTATTCCATCCTACTTCTGTATATAGTTTGTCTAAGCTTACAAGTTTAGTAGCACCTGAAACAATCCTAGCATCTTCCAAATTAACATTCTCTAGTTTAGAAATAAATTCTTTGGGAATGATATCCCAGACAGTATCAGCATATTCTACAAGTGGTCTAATAAACGAAAAATATATATTTAAGAAATAAACTGCATAGATGTGGCAGTCCAACTGGCAGTTATACCAGTTGGTCTGCCACATCTATGCAGTTTATTTCTTATATTTATATTTCCATAATGAAAATTCGCAAAAAAAAAAAATATGCCTTTTCCAAATTTCAAATTTCCCGCTTATTACCGCCAGGCCAGGCCAGTATCTAGAACGGCACAAAGATAACAGCTGACGTCATGTGCTATTTCCCATACAGAATTGAAAAGACTCCGCAACTTTCTTTAATAATTCATTTGATTTTGATTTATATATATATCATATTCTCGATTCATAAATAGTAACAAATGACATTTTGTAAGTAACTAATCAAGTGTCGTAAAACATTTTCCGATTTTATTGCGACCTATATCCGGCGCACGCACTCAACGGAAGCCCGCAGTAATCAGGTCAGAGTTATATTTGCGGTCCGGCATGTTGTTGATATTGATCGTGCAACCGGAGAAGGTTGAATTGCCACAATTGGTGAAAAATCCAGGCGTAAAATTGTTTGTTGATCTCACAGACACTTGCAACAGGCAGCTGGTGTTAGGGATCAAAGCAGAAGATACCGATAAGTTCGGTAGTGACACTGTTAAGTCGCTCGGAGGTGCAAAGACCAACTTCAGTTATAGTCTCATAAGATGAAGCTGCTATTGGCAGTACTTTAGTAGTAATATAGAAGGGCTTTGCCACACCAAATGTAAATATTTTGTAATGTTTGCCTGTCGAGTTTAAATTTTACAGATCGCATGATATTTAATCTAGACGTTGCTTTGTGAATTATTTGTTTAACATGTTCAACCCAACTGCAATTATTCGAAAAAAGAACTCCAAGATGTTTATGCAACAGTACCTCTGATATTTCTTCATTGCACATATGTAAGATCGGATCGGGTTGAATGTTTCTTTTTCTACTAAGAGTCATGCTTTCCGTTGTTTTAGGATTGAAATCAACTAACCAAGATTTGGACCATTCAGTAGTTTTTAGTAGATCTGACTCCATAATGTTATTTGTCGTCTGTTCTAAGGGTTTTTCAACTATCAACTACATCAGTTAAAGGTTATATATTGTATTATTCTGTATACAATAATACATCTTACCTCATTGCAAGAACGATATGCACACGAGTTGAACATCTGCGCTGTTTCTCGGAAACTTGGAGAGTCACCTCCTGGAAAATATGTTAGATATAGTTTACTTTGACAATCACTCAATCCCCATGTTTCCCCCAAACTGGAGTAATAATCTAATAACCCGACCATAGAACGTGACAAGTTTCCATGACGTTGACCACAAAACAAGTGGGCGGACCTATGCAAACTTTCAGCGAATGAGACAGGACTATGTGACGTCATCAACAGTATATGTTGGCGAATTTAACCACAAAGCTTACGTATATCTCAGGCTGTTGCTTTTGGAATTCATCACACATTAATAAGTTTCGAAAATGAAAGTTGTGTCCACTTAGCTAACAAATGCACTTTTCTATTTCGGTCAGATTATGAGATGATAACTCAAGTTGAGCACATGTAAATTGAAAAGATGACTAGATAACTTCGCCATCTATTCAATTTACACGAGCTCTTCTGGAGTTATCAAAATATAACTTGACCAAAATTTACAGCTATTCCTCAAATATAAACAACGAGAAATGAAAGGTATTTGTAAGTACACATACATTCAATGTATTGATTTTGCGTAAAAGAACAGTGTTTTTTTTTGTCAAACGCTTCTCAAATTGCGCTTAATACCGATTCTAATAATTAATTTTAACCATGTAAAATATACTACATCTCGCGTTGCCTACCACGGATGACGTCACGCAAAATGGCTGCGTTAGACGTTCAATTGATATCCCCAGCTTATAGTGCATGCTGCAAACTACTAAAGAGGATAAGAAATTATAAACTACTGAAGAAGATTAGAAATGATAAAAGGTTGTTGAAAAGATTATCAGCAGTAATGAACAATTGTGTACATCATAGCACCTGGCCCCGGTTGCCCAAAGGTTGGTTAACAGTCACAAGTGGTTAGTGAAAAAATCAAAGTGTTTCCACTACAAATAAGGGCTTTCAAACATACAGCAGTGGAATTATACAAAATTTTGTTGTATTCATATTTAAACATTTTCCTAACTAATGGGTAACGCTAACCTACAACCAGGTCCTGCTGGTTAAAAAAAGATTTTGTTGATAACTTAAAATGATATAGAATTATTAAAGTTACAAGAGTCACCAAAACAACAAGTATTTATTATCAAAGTCTACAATGTAAATAATATCATAAAATCTTAATATTTAGTATCAGAAATTTACAATGTCAACCAAACACGGACTACTAATATTAGTAAAAAAGAAAGTACAATGTTAAGTATAAGATAACATAGTAATATCTAGTATCAAAGTCTACCATGTTAGATATAACAAAAAACACTAATTCTATACATAAAGATATATAACGACCAGTTTAATCAAGACTACTAATATTTAGTAGCAAAATCAACAATGGGAAGTATAAAATATACTAGTATCGAAATTAACCATGCTATGTATTACATTAAATGCTAATATAAAGTATCAATATCTTCAATACCAGGTATAATAAAAAATACAATTTTGTGGTATCAAAATATATAATTTCAAGTATAATAAAGGCAACAAATATTTAGTATCAATATCCACAATATTAGGTATAGCGAGAAATACTTTGTTTTTCGTATCAAAATATATAATGATATAAGAAATATCAAGACAACTGTTATTTAGAATCAAAATCTTCAATGTGAAGTATAAAAAATACCTATATTAAGTATCAAAATCTTAAATGTTAAGTAAAACATAAAATATTCATTTTTATTTTCAAATTGACAATGTTGAATATGAAAATAATGAATGATATTTAGTATCAAAATATAAAATATTAAGTATAACATAAAATACTTAGATTTAGTATCAAAATATACCATATTAAGTATGACTTAAAGGAATGATATTTAGTATCAGAACCTACAATATTAGATATAACATAATATACTTATATTTAGTATCACAATTGACAATATTAGGTATTACATAAACTAATTATATATTATTATCAAAATCTACAATATTAATTATAACCAAGACTAGTAATATATTTACACTATAGTATCAAAAATATCAAATCATAAATATAATGATACACTTACATATGCCCAGACATATCTTTAAGTTAATATCAAAATCTGTAATGTCTTCCTCTCTCTAGACTACTGATATTACGATTTCTCGCACTATAACGAGCACTCACAGTAAGTACGTATATCTACAATGTTGTCAATAGCTAAAACTACAATCTTTAAGTATTGATGTCTAAAACTTTAAATGTCCTCTTCGTTCCTTGAGGAGTGTGCACACAACTCACTCATTTGTCAAATATGGCGTATCATGCAGTCTTAATATTTTCATTGATAAAATCAAAGTCACCACGAGAGCTCTTATGTTCCTTCATAAATATTTGTTCTAGATACTCTGACCATAGACCCGGACCCATATTCATCAAATCATTCTTATGCTTAAACTCAGATTCTGTGTTCAAGCCAGATTTCTTGTTCCGGCGATAAATCAATAGAAAAATGACATTTTGAATATGGAAATTTCTGGGGAAACTTACAGACGAATGCCATTTTCAGTGTTAACACGTTTTAATTTTTTGACCGTGTCACATAATTTATGCAAGGTAGGAGAAATGTCGTTTCAGCACAGAATGCATGCTTGAGTAGGAGAATGGTTTTATGAATACGGGCTAAGAAACTACTATGACAATTATATAGAACTATGACATAAATATATGCAGCAGTCGGGTTACTTACGCTTTTTATCTGCGCTTACGTATAGAAACAAATAAATCTTCAACCGAAAGTTTTTATGTTTGTTACGATGACTCCATTTATTCCCTGCAATGCACAAAAAGGAAGTTCTCATCCAGGATATTTCGCCGACAGACCGTAATCTTGACCACTGGTGAAAATACTGATACGAAAATCGTTTCCTATTATAAACAAATCGTTGGATCGTTGTAAACCTATTTTAACCTCTCGTCGCTGTTAATACATGGTCGGTGTTTTCTAATCCTGTTGACTTTTTACACTTATCCTTAACTTTCGTTACCGGTACGTTATGACACTATATTGTGAAGCGAATGTAAAACCACTCAAAAAGAACAAACAAACAATCTCAAAACTAAAAAACATAACTGTATATGTGTACAACACTGATGATATATGTATCCATATGGGGCACGATTAGGCTGCTGATACAGGGCTTTGCAGCAGATATCCTGTGGGTCCTAGGCATCCTTTGAAAAGTATCCCCTGTGTCGGTTATTACTGGGTAGGAACGTCACTTAACAAAATGCAGCAAATGAATACTTTAACACATCTAACCCTGTGTGAGTTGTTGTAATTCAATCGTGTCTTATGAAACGTGAACTGGCTATAAAATCCTTAAATAGACGCAGCAATTTCTATGGCGTTTCTCCCTTTTGTATAGGTATCTGTTGATAAGGTGCCTACTTATACCAGTGGATGCGCAATGAATAGATGCCGCTTTATGTACGGTATCATTATGGCTGGCTCTGTGAAGAATTGGGCCAAATCTAAATAAAATAGTCCAGGAAGGACAGTATAAGCAATGTCAGCCCGGCAGAGTATTGGCCTGTTTATCTCTATATCAGGGGTGATCTTTTGTTTACAATAGGAAGCAATTAGTTAACCCTTTTACCCCTATGTAACTTGTGTAGACCCTACCATGCATTGGTAAGGACGAGTCCATTATGGTCTACAGTGGTGAAAGGGTTTATGTTAATTGTTTTATAAAAAGGTTGTAAACAGTTGGGTAACTCAATAGGGATCTAAACACTATGTGTTGACATTCTAGTGATATCATGTTTGGCATTGGAACCTGCACGTAATCTCTAGTGAACAGTGACTGCTTAATCGATAATGGTTAATCCTTATGCAGACAGTATTATTTTAGGCACGAGTTGTGTGTATGTTGCGCAATGAAAGTAAGATCATTATCCTCTTCAAGATCTGAGCAAAATGCTNGGGGGGGGGAGAGATACTTATATTTAAAAAAATGGAATCTCACTAAACTGATTTAAATGTCTTACTAAAATCAAGTTTGGTCTACTATATATTCTATAACAAGAGGCCAGGTCCTGCGGGCATATTTTCCTGGAGTGTGCTTAAAACTGCTTTTGTCTTTGCAGGTCTATTTAACAAGAGACTGTAAACCATTTCTGTTATATAATTGAACAATGAAATGATTTCTTCATTAATCTATATATCAAAATGAAAAAACAAAAGAAAACTTTTTTTTCTTTCCAGAGATTTGTATTCGTCTAGCATTAACACTTCGTAAACTTCAAAAAGATACACTAATCCAGGTGCTCACTCTTTTTTTAATATTGATACGAATGACATTGTTGTTCCCCGATATTTTCATGATATTTTTGTGGCTTGCCAGAGCCCTAATTGTACATACAATTGTAGATTTTTTTTGCACACCGAGAGAATCGCTCTTAGGAAGTTAATTGATATTGGAAATATTGATAATAGGGATCACTGCACTGTGAAGCGTAAAAGTCACTGCATGGAGTTTTTGTACACGTGATGTTTGGTTTTTCCAAAGAGCTTTATATTACCGGCCAACTTGATTCGAGTTGTATTTTAAAACTCCATCAAGTTTTTGTGGACAACTATTTTATACCTAGTCCCACCTATTTTGCCTATAACATTATATCTTAATTACAATCCAAAACATGGTTTTTGGCATTTTGCTAAATGCTATTAGACTTTGGCATTTGAATAAATGCACTATTACAACAATAAATGTCTTGTGTCATTTGTGTCATTTTTGGGCAAAAAACAGGCAGAGTTCTCCGGTGTGCTTTAATTTCAAGTAGAACACACACACACGATGTTATAAGACCTGTATAGTGCCTTCTAGCAGACGACGTATGTTGTAACACGTACTTGATGTGAATAGGCGTGTGTGCAATTTTTACTAATTAAATACCTTTAGATGTAGTTTAGTTAAATACAAGAATACCAATTTATGTAAACCGTCAAGGCAATTTCATAACAATTGCATCAAACGTACAATCAGGCATTACAATATACCTACACAAATACAGCCAACGAAACGACTTGTAATTTTCAGCTAACTTAAGCTCATTTGGCAAGCTGTTCCACAACCGGGAGGCCTCAAAACGAAAAGGCCTTTTACCATAGATGAAGGAGTTCACCTTTGGAAACCTAATCATTTCTGAGGTTGTAAACAATTTAAATTCCTTCCTCTCCACAAGGTTTGGTAAAAGAGATGTTGAAATACCATTTAAAATCTTAAAAAACCTCAGAGGCCATACATTAAATAATGGGTTTGATCAAACCTAAGTGAAGGGCCCTGAAACCTTTATAACACGCTTCAGTGGACCTCATCTGTGAGTTTAACTGGGGCGTGACGGCAATGTGCTGTCCTGGGAGTATCACTTTGTCAATATGGTACAATTATTAATAATTGATATTAACCAATGCAACAACAAAATACTGAAAAACATTATACATGTATGTCACATAGCAACAAGTGCCGTCGTGTTCAGGGACATTCTTCAATTTAATAGACACAATTATATAGTTTTTCCAAAAGCGTGGGAGGGTACGGTTGTAGGACTACGCTTACAGTTGTGCTTTAATCAACATCTGAAGAAGAAATGTTTCTCATTTTCTAGAACAAGACATGTTTTACACAATCTTTGTTCTAAAGAGGGTTTCCTTTGTCTTCCTATGACTACCTCACACTAACTTAATTTTGTATATATACCATTCTTAATTTGTTATTAGTAATGATATACTACAATTGTGTTATAGTTGTGTTATTGATCGCTCGATCTTCATGATTACATTCTTTTGAATATTTTGGACAGGAAGTTTACAGGACACCCAGCCTCATGGGAGTGTATATATCATTTCTTATGTGCTCATTAACTTACATAGAAAAAGGCCGGGTATCGTGTATCAAGAAGGAATGTCAATGTGTTGAAAAAAATAGTTTTCCCCCTGGATCTTTGGCATTTAAACTCAGATGTTTGCTGCACACGAACAAAAGCTCGCACTAAACCACACCTACAGCGAGACTCGCTTCCTCTTGAACAAGTATAAACCACACACATACAGCGAGACTGGCTTCCTCTCTAACACGTATATCCAACTGGTAGTATACATTATTACATAGTTCAAGTACGTCTATTCTACTCAATATGTCTTCTGGCCATCATTAACATTAGACGTTTACCATTCACTAGAAATTTTAAAGTCACACTAAACAACACACTAACGAGAGACGTTTTTTGAAAACTACAGAAATGTGTCTGTAAGACACGGATACACACACACAGAAGTGGGTGCTATGAGCTATGTTACACACGCCGTGAATTGGCGTGTGTGCTATATTTAGCATGTAAGTTCAAAAAAGAGAACAACAATTTTATCAAACTTGCAATCGGGCATCACAATATTCTCCCACAGATGCATAATTAGGATGGGCAACTCACCGTTATCTGATCGTTGTCGACGTTATACCATCTCCTGGTGTTACTGGTACACGCTCGCGGTCTGTACCTACCGTTCTGTACGTAGCATTCGTGAACCTTCGACAATGTATATTGAACACAAACTTTAAAGCCTTATCTCTTTTTGCTAATAACGCCGAGTCGACCAACATGACTTCTATTTAACCAGACTTGATGGTTAAAAATATGCCATTCTCTCAGTTATACATACACAAACTGTCCACGGTGCACCGCTACTGTTGGGATTGACTACTGTGATGTGACGAGTGACTCACTGCTATATTGTGTAGTATCGATTCGTACCCTTCGAGTTGTTTTTTTAAAGAGCTTCAATAGATTAGACGGATATTAGGTTAACTTAAAATATGTGATGTTTGCATTATTGTGAAATAAAATATGCTTCTCTAAAATGATCATTGTCAAATAAGGTACTCTTAAAAGATAATCGGGGAAGGGGGTTGATTTGTACTGAAAACTTAATTTGTGAGATTTATACTCGGCTATTATTTGTGATAATTTGATGAAAGGGCCAGCAACACTAAATACAGCAGAGGTATACCCCGATCTATTCTCTATTTGCACTGGTGAAAAGCTCTGCAAATTAAAGGAACCCGTTATCGACTACCTGTTTTACTTCGAAAATTAACAAAATTAAAAATAATACCGATTAAATACACACTGCTTTTATACTCCTTATACAACAGCATTCGGTCATACACAATAAAGCATTACCGCGTCTGACCAGACGAGGGCTCAAATTATTTCAATAAAGGAGCGCAGTAAAACCTTAATAAAACAACTCTTATTATATATACGGTAATCTATTGATAATCCGTTCATAAACGTTAACAATAGTTGGTTGATTGACGGGTTTATCGCCTACATGACTCCACCCATGCGGGTTTCGTCTCACTGAATGAGGTCGGTGTTCTGTCGGCGTCACGGTCAACGTGATTCCTCTTGTAAGTACTAGGGTCTATGTATATTATAACCGTCGTTTAAATACAGACATATTTTGATTCAGCACCCGTGTTTGCATATAGTAAATCTTTAATATGCAATTTTCTTTAAACTACAATGACAGTTTGATTCATCAGAAATGTTTGTATAAAATAAAACTTCGATATATGACCTCTCGTTTGTATACATTTACACTGCGATATAACGTCCCTCCTTTATATGAAGAGACATTTTGATTCAGCATCTTTGTTTGTATAAAGTAAAACTTCAATATAGTGTACCCCTCGTTTATAAACAGTGATTGTTTGATTCAGCAACCTTATTTGCATACAGTAAACCTTTGATATGCAACCTATCGTTTATATATAGCGACAGTTTGATTCATCAATCTTGTTTGTAGAAAGTAAAACTTTGATATAGCAGCTCTCGTTTTTATACAGTGATATTTGGATTCAGCAACCTTATCTGTATAAACGAGAGCAGCTATATCTATATATAGTGATATTTGATTCAGCATACTCCGAAGTAAAACTTCGATATATGACCTCTCGTTTGTATACATTAACACTGCGATATGACATCCCTCCTTTATATGAAGTGACATTTTGATTCAGCATCCTTGTTTGTATTAAGTAAAACTTTAATATTGTACCCCTCGTTTATAAACAGTGATTCTTTGATTCAGCAACCTTATTTGTATACACTAAAACTCTGATATGCCACCTGTCGTTTATATACAATGATATCTATTTCATCACCCATGTTGGTATACTATAAAAACTGATAAAGCACCTCTCTTTTTATACAGTGATATTTTGATTCAGCAACCTTATTTGTATACAGTAAAACTTTGATATGCCAACTGTCGTTGATATACAGCGACAGTTTTATTCATCAATCTTGTTTGTATAAAGTAAAACTTTAATATAGCAGCTCTCGTTTTTATACAGTGATATTTGGATTCAGCAACCTTATCTGTATAAACGAGAGCAGCTATATCTATATATAGTGATATTTGATTCAGCATACTCCGAAGTAAAACTTCGATATATGACCTCTCGTTTGTATACATTAACACTGCGATATGACATCCCTCTTTTATATGAAGTGACATGTTGATTTAGCATCCTTGTTTGTATAAAGTAAAACTTCAATAATGTACCCCTCGTTTATAAACAGTGATTGTTTGATTCAGCAACCTTATTTGCATACAGTAAACCTTTGATATGCCAGCTGTCGTTTATATACAATGATATCTATTTCATCACCCATGTTGGTATACTACCTCGTTTAAATACTATACAGTGGTACATATTTTGGGTCAAAATCAATTTTCATATACAGTAAAACGCAATTTCAGTGCATTTCACTGTGATACTTGTGGTTTCCTAAAGCCACAGCAATGTTAATTTGAAGGGGAGTGTGCCTCTCAACAGCTAGGTATAAGATAAACTTGTTTTCGAATGACTAAAGTACTTAGTATATAAAAGAACTAAAGATGATATGTCATTACGGGCTGCACAAGAGATTGACATGTCATAAGTCAAGTGAACTGTTTGTATGGAATCATCAGCCTTAAACCTCGCTATAGACCATTTTGAAAAGTTACAAAACTACAACATATGATGTTTATATGAAGNCCCCCCCCCCCCCCACCGCCTTGGTTCCTACGGCTATGCTATCGTAAATGTGCAAAAAGTCAGTTAATGGAGGAGTGGGACTTCTAAAAGTCAAACGAAGCGATATTAATAACTTTAATGTATCTTAATATAACAGCAATATTATACAAAGAAACAAATTGTACGTAGCTTTGAGTAGGTTTGCAAACAGATATGTTCGTTATTTATTCCAATTATAATTGTACATAATGTGTACAAAATATTCAATGTTCATGAAAAATATAAGAACCATTTTAAAGTATCAAATATACCCAAAGCTTGATATATTTAAAAATATATGCAGGATTCCTGTCCCACTGAAGTGTGTTTTTGTATCGCAGTAACCTCTCCTCATTTTCGTTTTGGATATAACTGAAGACATTTTTTCCCGTTGACTGGGCAGCTATAGTCATGGCGGAAAAAAACAGTTTCAAAATATGTAATAACGATTGCGGCAGCGGTAGGAAAATCCTTAAAATAATAACTGCGTTTTTATTTAAAAGGTAGACAACTCGTACAAGCCTATCCGAAACAAATCATCTAGTAAATTTTACAAAATGTTGCTAAATTGTTTATATGTGTTCTTTGAGTGCATTTGTATTAATAGTAGTTTTCCGTCTTGTGTATTACAACGATGAAATATGTCAAATGGGGTAAAGATGGATTCCATTTATTTATTGTTAACCGAGTAAACCAGACCTGCTGCATTTGTTTCACATCAGAAGAATATGTTAACAGTCTAAACTTACATTCAATCGATAACCTTTGTCACTACAAACTGGCCTTATCGTCTTAAAACCCGACTATAGAACGTGACAAGTTTCCATGACGTCGACAACAATACATGTGGGCGGAGCTATGCAGATTATCTTACTGCGAACGAGACATAAATGTGTGACGTCATCAACAGTTGATGATGGCGGAATGAACCAAAGCTTATGACAACTTCTTGCTGTTACTTTAACTGAACCGATGATCTGTTAACAAGTTTTGAAATTAAATTTGTATTCACTGATCAGACTATTGTATAAAATGGTAATAAACCACACACAGAACAAAGGAAATGCTTTCTATCTTGGTATTGTTATGAGATGCATGATTACTCAAGTTGAGCACGTGTAAGTTTACTTCGCCATCAAATCTATTCAATTAACGGGTGACTCAGTTCGAATTTTCACCTCATAATCTGACCAAAATAGAAAGTTAATCCTTAGGTAATTTGACTTCGGATGTTTATAATTCTTTTAACTGCATTTATTTGTATTCCACTGCTTCTTGGGAAATAACTTCTTGTATAGCGTTTGGGGGCTGGGTGATCTTGTTGTTTTGTTATATAGAGGTCAATAATTTGTATTATGCTCGTTAGATTGATTTGTTGTTTTGTTGTCACTACCCTATTTCTCGCTTTGAGGACGTGACATTACTTGAATTCGACAAAGATTTAAATGTCGAGCGTCGGCGATAAAGCAGGAGACGCTTACCCTTCCGGAACACCTTGTCTTATTTCCTCTTCACTTCTAAAAGATCTCCAAATAAATATTTAATGTTTACATTGTCCATAATTTGGCCTAGTTCTAATGAAACGATTTGTAATTCGAATTACGGTTGATATTTCGGTATTCTTTTGTTTCTTCTTCCTATGTCAACAACAATAAATTCCTATTGATATTATCTTATCCCTTCCACCGCTGTAGACCATAATGGACTCATCCAGATCAATACATGATAGAGTCTACTAAAGTTACATAGGGTTGTAAAAAACGCGAGAATTTCAATTATATAGAAAAATATTCACAAATATTTAATATCTGACCGACGTGTTAAAGTTCATGGGTCTCGGTACTAAACGAACAACCTCTTTCGCATCGATTCATCAAAGTATTTTTCAAAATGGTTTTTAATAAGATATATGGGATGTGGAAACACAGATGAATAGGAATCTAGATGATATATATTTCGAGTGTTTGTTTCAAACAAATACTCGTTCTAAAACGGTCGATTAATTTGGCGAGATATTAAATCGCTATTCAATTATGACATTATTGATAGTCATATAGCAAGGGTATATACATTATTCTAATCACATATATAAATAAAGGCTCATTTTAGAAACTATATCACTGATTGATTAGGGTCTGACAGGTGATTGCCTCACTGAACGACGAACCGGCACACAAATGTTTATCCCTGGTCTCAAACTGATTACCGTTGAGTTACTATGGACACTTGTGTGCATTCAAGGTATGTACATTTATTTTGAAATATCTGCGACGATTAAATCATGTTCATATAAGACAACTGGTGACCAACAATGAATGACTGAAATGCATCTTTGTTTAACATTTATTATGGTAAGCAAAGTAGTTTCGTTTATACATATAACATAATTTGAGGTAGCTCAAAATGGAAAAAATGTTTGAACGGAATTGGCTTACATTCCATCATACATATTAAATAGATGCATTTCAATCGTTATGTTAACGACATACGAGATCATGTTCCCGTTTTTTATGTCCAATTTGGTTCAAAATATTTTAAACAAACTGTTTTACAAACTAGCTTAACAGATATATTTACAGGAACAAGGCCGTGCTTTATATGGTTGCCAATTCGGTCTGTCGACAAACGCCAAATGGAAATCATTTCATCATCATTTGAATATGAGTTCTTTTTCAAACTTATTTCAATCAATCTCGTTGGCTCTGATGGAAGCAAGCAGAGGGTCTTAATTTTGGAAGAAACCGAAGTACCCAGAGAAAACGCAAATGGTTGGGCATGCGACCCAATACTTTTGTTACGTTTGATCTGTTTTAGAATAGAACGCCGGTCGACGTGGTGAAAAGAGAGTACGCTATCCGTTTTTTGCCACCCTACCATCCATGGAATTGATTTTGATGGAGTTCATATGAAGCACTTGTTAAAGTATAAATTATCTGTTGACGCCTAAAGCTGTACATTTGTTACGTCATAAATGGTTTTTTTTATTGGCACATTTCCCTTTTCGCTGTATTCTACATGTTTCGGTACATCCTACATATGGATCATTCATTCTTATGTTATAAATACAACTGAGATATAGTGCAGTAAAATTATGTATTCTAAATATACAGGAAAATATTCAAATAAGTACTTCACTTTTCTAGCGATTAGTTTCAATATATNGGGGATATACAAAACAAGTTCTGCAAGGAACTGAGAAACAAAAATAAATAAATATATGAATAAATAAACATAAATAGATAAATGAACATAACTATAATCAATACATATAAATAAATATATATTAATAATCAAATTATCAAACATGTGATGTCATTTCAGAATCGAAGCAACAAGGGGCAGATTTTGTTACGAGATACTTTCAAACAGTAAGCCAAGTGAACGTGACAGCCCACATGGATATATGGACGAAACATGTGGATAACGTGGATACTAAGTTTAGGTGCTCGTCACTGTGTGTGAAGTACGGATGTGAATGCGCGTCATTTACCTACGACAGTGCTAGTGGTACGTGTCACATGTTCACCAAGTCTTTGATTGGTGACGGAGGCAGTATTGTAGGCGCCAACAAAGTCACCGGTAAGATTTATTTTTCACATTCTTTATGAATGAAGTGTTGCGATTTATGTTGGATATACAATTTATGATTTTTAGACTTCCTAGAAATGTTTAATGGTTACACTCACCCACGTTTTATATGTCATGACAAAATTGAAGGCATGTAGTAATCATTGCGATCGGTTTAAAGAATGCACCTCTTTAATGGCTTTGCTGTCACCTGTCCTTGAAGATAACAGAGGAGTGACACCCGACTTCAAAGCCAATTCAAGTTCCCATTATACAGCCGTAAAAAATCTTTTGATGTGCATCAAAGGATCAAACTAGTCAAACTGGTATTATCCACCAGCAGGTGTGTGCACAGTCTTCGATTTTAATATGTCTTGGCATATACAAAAGGCGCAGAGAGCGTAAGTGAGCGAAAGCTCTGGAAAAAGGTTTCCTGCTCTAATGAGGCTTACATATTGAAAACTTTCTGTGTAAATATAATTTTCTCTTTTTAACTTTCTTGTAAGTGGTATCTCCCTAGGTACCAAATCTCATAATTTAATATTAGCAAAGGCGAGGGCTTCAAGCAAAAAAATAAAAAAATAAAAAAATTAGTTGAAATAATTTACCAGTCTGTGTTTTGGCAGTACCGTATGGCATTTTCCTATCCACGTCCCTCTATAAATATAAATGAAACGTATGAATCGAAATGTGAACATATCAAACGGTTTGCTACCAAGTTGCACACAATATTTTTTTCATAATTTTTTACTTTTCAATTATTTTCAAAGATATTTTACATAGCATATGAACACACACCAATCATGTTCATCACCATCATAATCGATCATCATCAATTATCTACATCAATTGCACACAAGCTTATACCATGATAGGCAGAAGACATAGATGCTTACAAACATATTCAAACTTGTACGATACACGAAGTTTGCTTACAAAATTATTTCACGATGCAAGGAAGAACTGATTTATGATACCCGGTACATATATATTATTTATATGCATATAAATTCTCGGGGACCAGGTAAAATAGTACAAAGCACAGCTTACCTACAAGATGTCCTTATCAAGACCTTATACGATCATTTTCTGGTATTCCTTCCATTATTTGTCATGTATTTCTCTTGCTTTCACACACTTTCCCACCATTGGTGCGTTTTCTATCACCTGGGAAAAGTGGAGACGTCCTAGGGACAAGCAAAAACCCCATACCCGGGTATGATAAATTATAAGATGTTATGTAATAAACTGAGGAATTTTCTTTATTAAACCAACTTTCGTGACCTTATACGTATTTATGTCCTCCTATCATTCGGGCAGTCATTAAATAAAGCCCCGTTAACTCGGATCCTGGCATTATACCATCCTTGCCCTCTCACTTAACTAAAATTTAAACTAGATGGAACGACATGATACTTTTCGGTTATGTACATTTTGGAATATACTAGTCTTCTGCGGAACTCCACGTTCAGCATTTATGGTAATGGTTACAGCTGGTTCATCCGTTGTCAGTATAATGTGACCGGGCTGAATGCTGTGCTGGGTACCATCGGTATGGTATTTCAGTGAGATAACGCTATATAAAGTCGGCATCAGCTCCGCGCTATCACAAGGAGGCAAATACAGAAACATACCCTGTCTTCGGCACACATACACGCCTACAACACACACATGGAGTCATGCCCTTAAATCACATGTTCAACCAACAACATATTTACATTTCAGAGTGTTCGGTGCCGAAAGTGATTGCTAACGCCATACTACTCAACTACACGGGATGCAATGCCACTTACGAATGTGAATTCGGCTACAATGCCACCGTACCGGGTACACTCACTTGTCAGTCCAACGAGACGTGGCTTCCGAGTGCATTGGAGTGCGTTGAAATACGTAAGTTTACCATCTAGGCGTATATGCTTAATTTGTCTATTGACAAGTTACCTTTAAATTAGGCCTCACCGTTGTATCCATTTAAGCACACTGTATCTATTTTCAAGTTTTACAGGTGCATTCACATGTATTTTTTTTTAGGTCCATCTTCCCGTATAAAAACACTGAATTTCAAAACTAAACCTATAAATACTGTCGTGCTTTTGACACTGTTCATTGACACTTCGATATAATATGTCATTTTGTGTTGTGGTTGTTGGATTTGTATACTTATATATTGACGCTGTGGTATATGTGTCCCTGTCTCTACTCTAGAGGTTGTGCTTACTTTGAGGTATCTGTGTTGACGCTATGGTATATATGTCCTTGTCTCTACCTTAGAGGTTGTGCTTAATTTGAGGTATGTGTGTTGACGCTATAGTATATGTGTCCCTGTCTCTTCTCTAGAAGTTGTGCTTTATTTGAGGTTTGTGTGTTGACGCTATGGTATATGTGTCCCTGTCTCTACTCTAGAGGTTGTGCTTAATTTGAGGTATGTGTGTTGACGCTATAGTATCTGTGTCCCTGTCTCTTCTCTAGAAGTTGTGCTTTATTTGAGGTTTGTGTGTTGACGCTATGGTATATGAGTCCCTGTCTCTACTCTAGAGGTTGTGTTTAATTTGAGGTATGTGTGTTGACACTATGGTATAGATGTCCCTGTTTCTACTCTAAAGGTTGTGCTTAATTTGAGGCATGTGTGTTGACGCTATGGTATATGTGTCCCTGTCTCTACTCTAGAGGTTGTGTTTAATTTGAGGTATGTGTGTCGACGCTATGGTATATGTGTCCATGTCTCTACTCTAGAGGTTGTGCTTAATTTGAGGTATGTGTGTTGACGCTATGGTATAGATGTCCCTGTCTCTACTCTAGAGGTTGTGTTTAATTTGAGGTATGTGTGTTGACGCTATGGTATATGTGTCCATGTATCTACTCTAGAGGTTGTGCTTAATTTGAGGTATTTGTTTTGACGCTATGGTATAGATGTCCCTGTCTCTGCTCTAGAGGTTGTGTTTAATTTGAGGTATGTGTGTTGACGCTATGGCATATGTGTCCCTGTCTCTACTCTAGAGGTTGTTCTTAATTTGAGGTATGTGTGTTGACGCTATGGCATATGTGTCCCTGTCTCTACTCTAGAGGTTGTTCTTAATTTGAGGTATGTGTGTTGACGCTATGGCATATGTGTCCCTGTCTCTACTCTAGAGGTTGTGCTTAATTTGAGGTAGGTGTGTTGACGCTATTGTATATATATCCCTGTCTCTACTCTAGAGGTTGTGCTTAATTTGAGGTATCTGTGTTGACGCTATGGTATATGTGTCCCTGTCTCTACTCTAGAGGTTGTGTTAAATTTGGGGAATGTGTGTTGACGCTATGGTATATGTGTCCCTATCTCTACTCTAGAGGTTGTGCTTAATTTGAGGTATGTGGGTTGACGCTATTGTATACATATCCCTGTCTCGACTCTAGAGGTTGTGTTAAATTTGAGGTATGTGTGTTGACGCTATTGTATACATATCCATGTCTCTACTCTAGAGGTTTTGTTTAATTTGAGGTATGTGTGTTGACGCTATGGTATATGTGTCCCTATCTCTACTCTAGAGGTTGTGCTTAATTTGAGGTATGTGGGTTGACGCTATTGTATACATATCCCTGTCTCTACTCTAGAGGTTGTGTTAAATTTGAGGTATGTGTGTTGACGCTATGGTATATGTGTCCCTGTCTCTACTCTAGAGGTTGTGCTTAATTTGAGGTATCTGTGTTGACGCTATGGTATATGTGTCCCTGTCTCTACTCTAAAGGTTGTGCTTAATTTGAGGTATGTGTGTTGACGCAAGGGTATATGTGTCCCTGTCTCTACTCTAGAGGTTGTGCTTAATTTGAGGTATGTGTGATGACGCTATATGGTATTTTTTCCCTTGTGTTAAGGATGTGATATAGTTGTCGCTATGGTATATTTTCCCCTGTGTGTTAAGCATGTGATATAGTTGGCGCTATGGTATATTTTCCCCTGTGTGTTAAGGATGTGATATAGTATATGTGTCCCTGTCTCTACTCTAGAGGTTGTGCTTAATTTGAGGTATCTGTGTTGACGCTATGGTATATGTGTCCTTGTCTCTACTCTAGAGGTTGTGCTTAATTTGAGGTATCTGTGTTGACGCTATGGTATATGTGTCCTTGTCTCTACTCTAGAGGTTGTGCTTAATTTGAGGTATGTGTGTAGACGCTATGGTATATGTGTCCCTGTCTCTACTCTAAAGGTTGTGCTTAATTTGAGGTATGTGTGCTGACGCTATGGTATATGTGTCCCTGTCTCTACTCTAAAGGTTGTGCTTAATTTGAGGTATGTGTGTTGACGCTATTGTATACATATCCCTGTCTCTACTCTAGAGGTTGTGTTAAATTTGAGGTATGTGTGTTGACGCTATGGTATATGTGTCCTTGTCTCTACTCTAGAGGTTGTGCTTAATTTGAGGTAGGTGTGTTGACGCTATTGTATATATATCCCTGTCTCTACTCTAGAGGTTGTGCTTAATTTGAGGTATGTGTGTAGACGCTATGGTATATGTGTCCCTGTCTCTACTCTAAAGGTTGTGCTTAATTTGAGGTATGTGTGTTGACGCTATTGTATCCATATCCCTGTCTCTACTCTAGATGTTGTGTTAAATTTGAGGTATGTGTGTTGACGCTATGGTATATTTGTCCCTGTCTCTACTCTAGAGGTTGTGCTTAATTTGAGGTATCTGTGTTGACGCTATGGTATATGTGTCCTTGTCTCTACTCTAGAGGTTGTGCTTAATTTGAGGTATGTGTGATGACGCTATATGGTATTTTTTCCCTTGTGTTAAGGATGTGATTTAGTTGTCGCTATGGTATATTTTCCCCTGTGTGTTAAGCATGTGATATAGTTGGCGCTATGGTATATTTTCCCCTGTGTGTTAAGGATGTTATATAGCTGACGCTATGGTAAATATTCCCATGTGTGTTGAGGATGTGATATAGTTGACGCTATGGTATATTTTCCCATGTGCGTTAAGGATGTGATATAGTTGATGCTATGGTATATTTTCTCTGTGTGTTAAGCATGTGATATAGTTGGCGCTATGGTATATTTTCCCCTGTGGGTTAAGGATGTGATATAGTTGACGCTATGGTATATTTTCTCTGTGTGTTAAGCATGTGATATAGTTGGCGCTATGGTATATTTTCCCCTGTGTGTTAAGCATGTTATATAGTTGGCGCTATGGTATATTTTCCCCTGTGTGTTAAGGATGTTATATAGTTGAAGCTATGGTATATTTTCCCCTGTGTGTTAAGGATGTTATATAGCTGACGCTATGGTAAATATTCCCTGTGTGTTAAGCATGTGATATAGTCAACGCTATGGTATATTTTCCCCTGTGCATTAAGGATGCGATATAGTTGACGCTATGGTATAAATTTTTCCCCTGTGTGATAATTCTGAGATTTATTTATTACATGTATTGATGCTTTGGTTTAAAATCATGATGCCTAAGTACGTTTTTCGCTGTGTATTTTGATTGTGATATAAACTGTTTTAGTGTGTTGGGGTTGTGATGTTTTTTGTAAGCATGTGTTGACGCTACATGACATTTAGCCATTTTGTATTGACCCTGTCATATATTTCGTCAGTATTGGCATAATAATTGCCCTTTGCTCATTGTTGAAGTAAATCAATTTATGAAAAGGGAAGCAATCCCCATACTAAAGTTCCTTTTTGGAAAGTAAGGTCAAACAGGAGCACCTTGTCTTGTTCCTTTCGGAAGATTTTTCTTTTTAAACAGTACAGTAGTTTCTTGTATTTCAATATTTTGATGATTTTATTACAGGAGTGCATCAGCAGTTTACCATGACATTAAAAGTGAAACTTTACACAGCATGTGACGGACGGAGGTTACGTCCTCTATCTCTTTTCTTCTATTTGTGGTTAAATAATCTTAATCAGTGATACAGTTTTGATGAAAGCACTTGCTGCAGAAATGTTTAATACTTTTGGTTTGCGTCTATTCATGGAACAATTGTGTGAAACAACATGAAATCATAATGTTACATGACATGATGCTTTTGAACGTGCTAGCAATTAGTTTCCTTTTACAGATAATTAAAAACGCCCATAAATAAAGCTAAATGGAAAGTTAGGCAATTGTATGTGTTTTGAACTATCGTTTAATCCCTTCAACTATTGATTTATTAACAGAATCTAACGTTAAAACTATATCATTATGTAATTTCACCATTGGACATTATATGCATTGATTGAAGTCTGAGCGATATAAAGGAGTTTAAATTAATATTGCGTAGCGGAACTGGACTGGCTTGGTCGCCGGCGAACAGGTAGCTCCATTGACAGTGCTACCGTTTAGAGTTCGTAGGCGCTGGGTTCGAAATCCCCGTCTGGCTGTGCATTTCACTATTCCTGTTATAGTGGTGCCGTGACCAGGTCAAGTTCGTCAAAAACTATTTTGTATGTGGTATTGTTAAATGTCTATAACGAAGACGTCACCAAGGAACAGATTATTCAGTCACATAAATAAACTTAATAATTTGCATTTTTGTTTATATTTATCTATCTCACAGCATGTTCGATTCCCCCGACACTAACCAATGGTAACGCGGATATGACGTCACTACAGGTCGGAGGTATCGTCAGGTATACATGCAACTCTGGCTACAAAAACAGAGGCGGGCTTTGGAATGCTCTTATCTGTGTTCTCGGAGGTACATGGTCTGGCCCCTTGGACATTATCTGTAAGTGGGGTGATAATTAGATCACTGCATATGTAAATGACATGTTTTAACATATTTTGTCATTCTATTTAGAAAACAAATAGGGGAGGTAAAATAACTAAGATCATTTCAGGGATATGCTTCTATTTTAGACAGGTTATGAGGTGATATTTGAGCACATGGCATTTGATTATATGGAAAACCATTTAGGATAAATTTACTCGAGTGATCACCTGTCTTAGATAGAAACCTATCTTACATTTACATACTTTCTGTGAATGAATCGTTACCATTTTATATATTTAGACTTATCAGCGGGATACAAAGCTCAGTTGCAAAATATATGTACGTGTGATAAGTTCAATAAATGTAACAGCCTGAAATTTGCATACGTCTTGGTGAACTCCTCCAACAGCTACAGTTGATGACGGCGTGCCCAAGGCAATTTGCATAATTCCGCCAACGTAACTGCTGTCGACGTCATGGAAATTTCCCATTTTCTGGTACAAAGGTTATGACATGATAACAATGGCTACTGAGTAAATGTTAGTGAATAGTTTAATTTAATTATTAGCTACCAAACATATATCAAAGTATCAAATATTGGTAAACAGCATGATACAGACCTGACCAACGGGAATGATGCGAGATATTGCCACATATTTGTTATAAGGAAAAATCACTGTTATGACGCTCGGCTTACTTTATAAAATATCCTGGGCCCGTATTCATGAAACTGTTCTCATGCTCAAGCATGGATTCTGTGCTCATGCAAGCTTCCTGTAACTCACCAGAATCATGTCAATGATAGAAAAGTTAAATATTGAAAACAGTATTCGGCTATAAGCCTCTTAAATTTTTGTCCCAAACTTAAACAAAATAAGATTTTTTTAAATAATTTTTAACTGGAACAAGAAATTAGACTTGAGCACAAAATCCCTGCTTGAGCATGATAATGGTTTCATGAATACGGGCCCAGGACTTAGAATTAATTGGACAAGTCTTGCAGATATATAACCTTTCATTAAATCTAGTATTATAAAATAGATTTGTAAAACTATCAATTTCATTGTATCATCATGACATCTTATATCGGAATATATCAATATCTCGCCACAATTACTCACTTCCTTTTTTGAAATTAATATTTTATTCAGATTCGAGAAATTATCTAACAAGTAAACGCCACGACCGAAATCGTTTCAGATTGACATATCGGATTAAAAATACTAAGTCATGTTGATGGGAACCATTTTGAAGAGAATCTTAATTAAAAAATATCCAGATGCCGTCAATAAATATTTATTTATTTGAAACCTTGTAAGAAAAACTAGTTTGTGCAGACGTTTTACACTTTGTTATTCAAACTGTATATTTTAGGCAGTCGATAACTATAAAAGTTAACGGAACCGACATGGCTGAAAAATAGAAAAAACTGACAGAAGATTTCTGATAATCTCCCTACGTTGGGTTTCAACAAATATGGCGATCATCTATATATCTGTAAAAATTTAAAAAGTGAATAGATTAGAAAAGCAATTGAAAAGAATGAAATACTAGTCTGTCCTCAAAGAAATAGGCTGAATAGCGGGAAAACCGGTTCTACTGTAACACATGGTTTCAAGTAAAACCTGCTAGATTACTTGGTTGTGTACAGCCGTGGATAGGAAAGGAACCACACGTCTCCTAAAACACAGAGAATAGCCATATTAGTGGTGATGGACTGGATTGGTGGTGTCTGTAGATTAGGTTAACCGGATGAGCTGTCGTTGGGTAGCGGAAAAAGCGGTTTGACTGTTACACATGGTTTCAGGCAAAAGCTGCTAGATTATTTGTTTTGTACAGGAAAGGGACCACACGTCCCCTTAAACACAGAGAATAGCCATATTAGTGGTGGCTGCACTGGATAAGTGGTGGTTGTAGAATAGGTCAACCGGATTAGCTGCTTTCGTTGGGTAGTTGGAAAATCATAAAGGTACCCTTTAAACTTTAAAACTTTATTTATTTAACAACAATTATGAAACAAGATTTAACAACTTATACTAATCACTCTTGTTGGTTCGGATGTTAACGCGCGCGGGGTCTTACTGTGGAAGGAAACCGGGGTATCCGAAGGAAACCCACGTGGTTGGGCAAGTGACCACATACCTGGTCACGTCCGATCGGGGAATCAAACCCCGGCCGCCTTGGTGAAAGGCAAGAGCGCCATTCATTGCGCCATCCGATCACACCAAATCACCATTTGCTACCACACGGATTATTTAAAGGACTTTTGTTAGGGTTTTTGTTACAATTACAACTTGATCTAGTTAATGCTACTAAATGTATCTTTTTGTTTATTATATACAGGTAAACCAATCAATATCGTGTACACCTTAGTGTGGACAACGGCTAATGAAGCGTACGCTGGAACAGGTGCTAAGATATACGTTACTATGTATGGTAACTATGGTATTACCACCATATATCTTCCCCTCACCAAGAATTTCAACATTGGAGCGACAGATAGCTATGTTGTATGTGTGTTTCTGTTAATCATTTACTGTAAACTTGGAATTTTCGCCCAGTCAAACTTCCGACTTTCGCCATTAAAATGTATATCCGCCCTGTGTTAGTCTTGCTCTTCGCCAATAATAATATTCATACACGCGATGTGTTGATTTCGACTTTCGCCGATAAATTTCATATCCGCCCATAGTTGATTTCGCTTTTCCACGATAAAATTCAAATTAGGGTAGTTTTAATTTCGCCTTTCGCCGATAATATTCAAATTCACCGAGTGTTATGTCCTCGCCGAAAAAAAGTCATATTAGCCCATTTCACCCTTTCACATCGTATTTATAACTATGTATATACTGATGTACAATGTTTACTAGTATTCAATGCAATGATGGTTTCGCCCCACTTTTGGAGCCAGATAGAAAAGACTGAACACTGGGAGTTATAGTCCTAAATGTCTGGCTTGACAGAGCTTCGGACTAAACATTTATAATTCAACTCTCTTTCGTTGAGATTTTTCTCTCTCTTACAACCAAGGAGGGTGAACTTTCAATTAATTACTACAAAGAATATCTTGTTTCGGCACCGTTTGTGTAAGTGTCCATGTCGCCTAATGTTCTAATTTTCTTCATATATCACGTTCTTATTTTCGTATATGCTTCATCAGCATTTATTTTTTAAGATGTTCTCTGATCTGGGGGGAATACTGTATTCTTATATGCAAAGGAAAATATCATACTTCCAACTTTAACTTTATTATTGCAGACAACCACGGACGATGTTGGGCCCCTTTATAAAGTGGACGTAGGGCATGACGGAACAGATTCCAACCCTGCATGGAAACTTCAATCGGTAAAGTACATATATTTGTGAGGTCCTGTACAACGCTGAGGTATAGAAAAATAGTTTTGCTTTCCCTATATAAGCGGTATGAAACACTACACTGGGAAGGTTTTGCAGCAGTTAAACTTTCGCCTTTTTGTCCTCTTTAATGGAGGAAAATTTATCATTGGAGTAAACATTTGTTAACAGCACAATAAACGTAGTTATTGAATGTGAAGGGCCAAAATAAACACTGGGCGAATGCAGGTTTCTCTAGCGTAGAGCGTAGGATGTGACTGGGCGAAATTTCCCCGGTATACAGTATATACGAGTATCGATATGTAATATCTGTAAATTGGTGTATGTTTTGAGTAGAGAGTCAATTATTTAGGAAGATAGTTGTAAAGGGAGTTCGTTGTATAGGGAGTTAGTTGTATAGGGAGTTAGTTTTATAGGGAGTTACATGTAGTTGTATAGGGAGTTAGTTGTATAGGGATTTAGTTGTATAGGGATTTAGTTGTATAGGGAGTTAGTTGCACAGGGAGTTAGTTGTATAGGGAGTTACACGTAGTTGTATAGGGATTTAGTTGTATAGGGAATTAGTTGTATAGGGATTTAGTTGTATAGGGATTTAGTTGTATAGGGAGTTAGTGGTATAGGGAGTTAGCTGTATAGGGATTTAGTTGTATAGGGAGTTAATTGAATATACATTGCGGACGTTGTTGAGTTAGTATTATATATATATATATATATATATATATATATAGAAAAAAATAAATAACGACCGACTGAAAACCTAGCTGCTTTCACCCTTCACATGGCTCTTTAGGTTTATTCAAAAGAACAACGTCGTGACGTCACAATTACATGTCATCACACTCAATAGTAACGTGACGTCACGAAGTACACAAGATTGGTGGACAATTTTGTGTAAAATGTTAGTGTGGCCTGTTGAGACTTGGTTTTAATATTTTGATTAGTTGGTCTTCTTTCGTTTCTCTTAAAATAGTGTTTGATGAAAATAGTTGATACAAAAGTAATACATTAAATTTATCTCCAGCACATTCATGAATATGTTTGTTAACATGAAGATTTCGTAAAGAATCAGTTCTAGTTTGTTGTCTTTGTACAGTCATACGTGTTCTGAGTTCATTACCGGTTTGACCGATGTAAAAATCACCACATTTAGAACAAACTATTGCATCAATTACATTTTTTGATTTACAATTCATATTTACCTTCACAGTAAATTTCAAACCATTCTTGAAAATAAAAGTATTACACTCGATAATCGTAGGACATGTAGCACATCTTGGTGTCTTTCATTTGGATACTTCTGGTGTTACACATGAATTATCAAACTTAGAACATGTATTACATTATATATATATATATATTGATGTTGTGTGAAATACAGTCCTCTTTACTTAATTGAAAAAACAAATACGAAAGTTTAACATCACTACACAGTATGAATAATTGCTTTAACAATATTTCATTATAATAAAAAATCAAATTCAACGGGTTCAACCTTAGTTATTAGAGGGTGTTTTATTATAACTGAAACGTTTAATTTAGCTGTTATACTTACTGGGTGTTCACTGTTAAAGATTGCTCGCCTGGCAATTGGACGTGTTACCAATTATTTCACTAGTTTTAATTGTCAAATAATTTCGTAAGTATTATCATAATTGAGTTTGCATCCGCTTACACAAGCCAAGGTGGCTTATGACATGTAACTTTGTCGGGGTAGTAATCCTGTAAAACCACCTTTTCGTTTTGTTCTTATTTTCCCAAGTTTCTTGGTCAGTCTATTTCAACTAAACCTTGATCCGCAGAAAATAATTCCACTTTGGAAGTTTGGTATACGAGTTCATCATATCACTAATATAAATCAAAAAAAAAAAAAAAAAAAAAAAAAAAAAAAAAAAAAAAAATGAACCCGCATACATGTACAACAATCGTAATGAATCTTCAAGGTAAATGTTTCATAATTTTCAAATGTCGCCAATAAAGCAAATATGGGCAGATATAATGCTCCGGTATTTTATGTATACGTTAAGGGTTAAGTACCCGAAGTCGCCATTGAATGAGGCTATTAGAGAACAACATAATCAACGTATACTACCCGAAAGAGTATAACATATATGTAGACTGTGGTAAGTCCTACATTCTGTACTGTTACATGCAATGAGATGGCACCATGAAACAATGACGCCTCAGACGCAAGGTCCCACAACAAAACAAATACAATACAGCTGCTGCACTCTCGCATGCATAAACACATGTGAAGGTATTCGCCAGGTGGCATAGGGCTGGTAGTTTTCTCCTGATTTAAGGCGATTCCTGCATATTCCGCCGCAAGTCGCGTTGACTGATAAAGTTAACTGTTGTATGCATTGTGCATCTTTATATTGCAAAGCACTTTACGGTTCCGTACTCGAGCTGGATAGGGCCCTGTGTTAAATGTTGTATAAATGTGATGTTAAAATCTGTTTTTGTTTTGATAGATAACAATAACTATGGACGGAGTAGGATCCTACTACTTGGACGCTAATGCGTGGATAGACGATGCGGACTCCAAACTCACGTTTTTTCTACGGTCACGTTGATGGACACTGGTATAAAGGTAACTTCATGGTTTGTAACAAATGGCGTCACCTATGCATGAACGATCGTTTGGTCGTCTGATCATCCATTACAAACTGAGTTGTCGTTGTTCCCTTTTCGCCAAAAGAGAAAAAAAAGAACAAGTTTTTTTCGGTTTTTTTTTAATTGATTTTTTATAATTGATTTATTTATAATATTCGTTGTGAGGATAAAAAAAATGAGAATGAGAAGTACTTTCTTTGTTAAAGAGTTACTAATTATCCTGGAGAGAATACCATCATAATATTTATTTTCCATTAACGCGTCTAAAACTAAGAATATATGGATGTACCTGATAGGTGACACTTTGTCAATACCCCGATATGTAATTAAGATAAAACGAATAGTCTCGCATAATACAGGCCGAGTATTCAGGTCAAGAGGATGTTAATAATTAAAAAATAGAGGAAATATCTGTATAAATATTGACATCTCGTAGTTACTATTGTTCTTTTTCTTTCGATGTACGTGAGTAAACAATTTGAATTTGCATCTCGTTACTTTGTTCAACATTACTCTTAATGACCTTATTTGGTTTAACTTAATCAATACAGAACGCCGGTCGGTAGACCTTTAAGCATATATTCTTATCCTCTTCAATTCCATGCCTTGTAACGTCATCATTCGCACTGAAGTTATAATCTCTATCAAACGACTTTAAATTTCATTCCATCGAAAACTTGTGAGATATTAACATTTTGTGCTATAAAGGTGATCCTTTAGAGCTTCACAAAATGAAAATTATGTTATTAAGTAATGATTGAAATAGAACTACACCAACATCTTGATATGTCATTCATATATTGGAAAATTTAAATATTTGAATGTCATGGTCTCTGTTTACGACCGAACAATACAAAATATTACAAATCTGTATGGAAGATTACTTTTAAAATGTCTTACACAAATATTTCACAATAGTGACAAAGGTTATATGACCTTTTAGTTAATTAAGATCGATGCTGAATGGAAGATCATAATTTGATGAGACTTGGCCAAAGCCATTTTTTCAAACGCCACATCACCTTTATTGAATATTATAATACAAACATATATAGTTAAAAAGACACAGGGAATAAATGATAGTTATGCAAGAAAAGTACATACATGTGTTCACAACTAAACGACATAATAATTATTGAATGTGTATCGCACTTGAGTCAAGTAAAAACAAACAAATATCTTTATCCAAATATAAAATACAATTATCTGTTTTTATCTTAATAGTAGATGTTTCTGTTTTGATAAAAAAAAGCACACGCGTTTAGATGAAAGTAATTGGTTTCAACACGAAGACGTGCTTTAGATGAAGCTATACCAGTTATGATAGAAACTCGTACTTAGGTGAAGTTAATTGGTTCTAATAAAAACTCATATTTGACAAATAAATCCGTGATGGTCCTAAAATAAATAAATCAAAGAAATCAAAAGAAATCAATACCTGTTCCAATGCAAGTTCGTGTATGGAAACGCCACGCCCCGAAGAAAAACTCGATGTTTATACAAAAATAATACCATTTATTCCGTTTTTTTAAACAAATAAAAAACATAGCGGTTCTAGTACAAACTCACCATTATAGCAACAGTATGACACGTCTATTACAGATAAAAAGCAAATACAAATTATAACACGAACACACCATATTACTGGCTTAATACAAACAGAAAAATGCTAATATTATAAAAACTACAAATACAATATAAACTGGTTCTAGGAAAATAGAAAACATATCGGTTCTAATTAAAATGCACTTAAGTAGTTTGCCTACCAATTATGATACAAACACCTGTATTAAGAGGAAAGCACACAAGGTCTAATACAAAAAGCAAACTGGCTCTCTTACAAATAGAGCATACACGAGTCTTTATTAAAATAAACAAAAAACTATCTTAGTACAATAACATGCAATACAAAACCGATCTTCAAAACAAAAGGAAAGTATTACGTTTATTTTTCAGTATAATTCAATATCAATACAATAAAGCAATGATAGTCTAAAACGGAATTTCATGGAAACACTTTCATGCATTGTTTTCTTATTTTTCAGTAGTGTAAATTAGTACTCAAACATTCGGATTCTGCTTGTCTAATATATGTCTTTCCTGACTCAAACACATCGTGACATTTTAGTCTGACTACTGTTTTTTCATACCAATGAACCAAGGTTAGTTATTTGGATATTAGTTTTAGGGTACTTACTTTTTCTTAGTTATTTCATTTATTTACTGCTTTACACAGAATTTTCATGGCTCCTTTATTTAATTTTGGAGAGGTACTTGTTATTTCAAAAGTCCCTTAACGCATCGATGTCAATTTTTAATTGATATTTATTTTAACCTCAAATTTCTCTTTCTATTTATTGAGTTTAAGTACGCTGTTTTCATTTTTTTTTATTAAGTTTGGTTCATTTCAATATCTGATAACGAAATGTTTCAGTTAATTCCACAACTTCTTTGATTTTGTCTGTAAATATGTGAAGGGTTTTGCTCTTTGCGTTACGTTAATAACACCTTTACCTCCATACACATTGTAATTAAAATTAGTTTGTTTTAAAGACATATAGCTGATGATTTATTTAAAGGACCGATGTAAACCTATATTCTTAATGTTACTAACCTACGGGGTCAATGCAAATTCTAAAGCAAACGATTTGAAAAGTTTTAAGCGCAGTTAACTGTGTTTCACCTCAATACCAAACACTATGACGAATTTGATTACGTTCATTTCAAGAACTTCCCTTAACCCCATTTCCTTAGTAGTAACATATATGTGTCTACCCTTATTATGAGTGTACAATTTGTCTTAATACGTTGTGACGTGAAAAACAATCAATATAACTGATGTCAAAAATAGCAGATCATGAAAAAAATCATTAATATCTACTTGAAAAACCATGCAATCTACGCTAGTGTATCATGAAGTCTACTCTTTAAATTGAAGTGACAACCGATAATATTCTAAGATTCTAACCCAGTGAAGCCTCAGGCTAGAAAGCAATGATCTTAGCCCTTGCGTTTAGATTTTTCTGTCCTTCTTCAATAGTGGAGGGAAGATTGCATTATCATAAATGTTTCGTCCACATTTTGAATTTGAAACTAGGCACCTTTCATTGCTTTTTCCGTCTTGCTATCCTTAGTCTACCTCATGGAGTGTTTCGTCGTTGTTTTCGTTATCATCACCAATGACGTCATCAATATCAAATCCGTGATATTCATCAGGTCCAGCGACTTCCTCCTGGTCGACTACTTCCGGTTCAGTGACATGCTCTTCATATGATTCAGCATCCACAATGTTAGCTTCGTTTCCTTTCGAGTCATTTGTTTCACTGATTTCATCTTCAACTAAACCATTGTTAGCCTCGCCACTAGTGTCTGCTGTGCCAGCATCTTTCAGAATGAAATTTACATCATACATATTTACGTACTCAGTGACTTCTCTGTTTGTATTGGTGTTTGAGTTAGCTGCCTTCACCTTGTATACTGTCTTGTTGGGTGTACGTCTTACGCGAATGATAGTGATGATAGCAAAAAGCATAAGAGCTACTCCAACAACGACGAAAATACCGATAAGGACAGCCACAGGCAAATCGCCATCATCAGATGAAATAGCATCCGTTGCACTAGGAGTTTCCACAACGAGAACAAGTGTAAAATTGTCAGACGTTTGATTGGTCGAAACACCTTTTGCCTGTAAAAAATAAATAAATAACATAAAAGCTTGACGGAACCCTATAAAAATCCATAAATCAAAGATGAAATAATAAACGCATTAAAATTTGATTGAAAATACACCTCGTCATTGACACAACACGTAAGAATGTTTATATTCATCTTGTTTAATGGAGCAAGAAATATACATTCATTACCATAAAAGCATCACTGAGTAACAATACATGTATGTATTTTTTATATGGTAAAATTCATTTAAATTATATGGATATGTAATCCATTTAAATTATATGGATATGTAATCCATTTAAATTATATTGAAATATAATAACAATCCAATACTCATTATAGGATGTTTCCTTGTAAAACTGTGTAAAGAAAAACACCTGGTAATGTCGATTTTGGATTCATCCATGATTTATAATGAAGTGTTATATAGTTTTTTTCAAATAGTCTACAAAATAAACATGAACGTAAGTCATAAACAAAAGCTAGCACAGCAACTCATAACTAAATGCTTTCAACAACTAAATTAGCAAAATATCTACACGTATTAAAATGTCTGCTGCATATCGGTGATAATTAATGAAACGATTTACCTTTATGCCAACATAACGTGAATTATTTATATGTATACACTGATAAAGTGAGGTCGCATTAAAACATACATATAAAAAAAATGAGACCTACGCGTTTAACTGGCCGTAAAACAGAATGAAAAAATATAAACAAAATGTCGGATGTTTCGCAAATAAAAGGAAATAAAATATAATAAACCAATAGCTTATCATACTTTTTATGTGTTTTGTGAAAATAATCATAGAAAATGTTTTAGATGTCAAATTAACTGACACGAACATTGCTTGCACACTTACCTCAAATTACAAGCAGTACCAGTGACGTCACGGTGTTGTCACAAATGGAGAAGACCGCGTGGCATATGACGAACGTCTCTTATCCGATTGTTGTCTACATTTGTAGATTATGTACGCAGTGATAACAAGTAAAATTATAACACCTATGGCGACCAGAACGATCATAAGAGTAGTGGCTAAGTCTTTATATTCTGTATCTGCTTTGAAAAGATAAATGACTATTTCAGTTGTCGTCTTTGTATATAATTTGGTAACTTCATCTGTCGACCGTTGTTCATGAGTTGTCGAACCTTCAGTAGTGGTATCGACGTCTGTAATTGTACTTGTTTCGGTAATATTCGTCTTTAGGTCAGAGGTCGTTTCCGCTGCAAGGTCAAAGGTCGTAGTTAACTCTGTAACAGCTGTAGTAGACGCCATTGTTGTAGGAAGGGTGGGATATAGTATCATAAATGTCAAGGTCATATTGTCCGATGTTTGATTGGTGTGACTTTCTCTGACCTACAAAATAATATCTGTGTGGTAAAACAAATGTAATACAGTCTAAAAATGTAAATAAAATAAAAAGACAAACAGAAAGACTGTCTGTCTGAAAAAATAACCTTTCTGCGACCATCTTGTATTATTAATGATTAACTAAAATGCACGCTGCGAAACTCCAATATGCTACCACAATTTATCCAGGAAAAAAAATGTTGGTATTATAAGGGTTTTTGCGATAAATCGAGGACACGAATGAAAGAATTTATATAAAATATTACGGAACCTTGAAATCTTGTATTATGCGGTATGCATGGCAAATGGAACAAGGCACTCCATATCAATGATTTACTGTATGCTTTTTGTTGGGAAAATACAGAATGGCTAATTTTCCTTTTTTTTATGAATTAAAGAAAGTTATTGAATTTTTCCTCCTCCCCTTCTTAACCCTCCCCCCTTTCGTTGTTGGATGAAATATTAATGCATCATGATAAGCAAAACTCACGTTATATTTAAACTAATAAATAGCTACTCCGGATATTTTCTTATGGGACATAATTGACCTGATTAGGAAGGTTCGATTAAGTAGAAGTCCCTACCCGAACATGTTCAAGTAATACATACATTATTTTTAAATAAATTTAGGTAAAAAGGGGCAAACGTGTCTTTATGAGGTGTAGATAAATAGCCGTTTATTGTCCATGCACCGCCAAATGAGAACAATCTCCCACAGCTAGTCAAGTATACAGGTATATGTCATCGATAAGCGACGGCACGACCCTGCACATAAATATTAAATTTAATATCAATTTATATGAACTTAGTAATCTAAGTGTAGTACAATTTAAGTTGTGGTATGGAAATGAGATAATATGAACAACTTTATTTAAACAGTTGCTCTTAACTAGCATGTAATTCATAAAATAAAAATACAAATACAAAACTCCAAAATGGCAAAAAACAATTATATTGATTTTTTAACTAAAATACCATCTAAGTTCTATATTGAATAATCTATTATATAGCCTCACGAAATGTTGTGTCATATTCTAGCAAATAAAATCAAAATATAAGATCACACAGTCTGCATTCTAACCTGTAGGAAAATGTTTATACTGTCTACGGTATTGGTGTCATTTCCGCTGTTCAGGATATTTGTTGATAGCTGGAAAGACACTGTGCCATTATCAGCATCAATGTCGATATGTCTCCACAGGAACTCAGGATTTACTACAATCAAAAGCAGAAGTAAATATAAAAATGTAGTATAAAAAAAGCAAGCGAATTCCGTTTATGATTTATTGTGACAAAAAAAAATTACAAAGAAAATAAAGCAAACCGAATTTAAGACTAACGAACTAGCAATTTACTTCATTGTCAAATATTAAAATTCGTCATACCTCCTACAATTATGTATTCCAAATATGCATCTGCTGTATCAAAGTCTTTCGCCAACACATCGAAAGTAAGATTCTTCTGCAAAGAAAATTTAGTACGTTTAGAGATACGTTAGATTTCCTACAGTATAATTAAATTAGCAATAAATCAAGGTAAGTGAGAACATTTTTTAAACATATGTCGCATTCCTTATGATTTCTTCCATGGAAAGCAGGAAATTTATTTCCTCACCATTGATCTGATAGAGAATCTTATAAATAGATATATCAAGTCCTTTGTAGTTTTTTGTGTACTAAGCAGTTCAACCGGTTTGACTAGATATGTTACTTTCTCGTGAACTTTTGGCAAAAACATTCAATGCATTTATTAACTTTTTAAGGTCCGTAATTTTTTATCACCGAAAAATGTATATCTAAAAATAGACAAACCAGTCTGTCCACACAAACGAACTGGTCCGTGTATTGGCGAAACCCCCCATATTTTGTTTCGATTGTCATAGAATATGGTAAAGAAAATTAAAAATGTACAAAAAAGATACCAGTAAGGTATCATAAATGGTCATAATTATAAAGATCATGTGTAGAAAACACGAAAAAGAGTGGTATATCCTGACAAGTGATGGGAAAGTTAATTACGGAATCAAAATACAAATCTACATCTGATAACAATATCCAAGCAACACAGTTCAGACACATCGTAATGAAGGATGATCAATGCAATATCTTGCTCTTTTAGGGATAAGTAAAAAGAACCGACCAAGAAATTTCATTGAATATCAAATACTGTTCTCTCCTCTGTCAGGAGAATCTGCCAGTCGCATGAAACATTTATTTCATCTATCTTATTTTGTGACATACGTATTTATACCTTTATAAATTGTTAACAAACATCACCAATTTGTACACAAAGTAATTGTTGTGTACTTCATTTTCAGATGAATACCCACAAATGACGGAGAGGAGCTGGAATTACCTGGATGTCATTTTCAAGATGAATGGTGTGCGATTGTGATGTGGATTTGCAGAGAGAAATACATCGATCACAATCTTTGAACTTCAGAAAGATCGGCGGTTCATCGTCCACGTCAGCGAACGTCACATTTCTTGTCAATGGTGATTCATTCTGGCGGTTATCTTCTGACTACAAAGGAAACCGAAAAACAAGAACAATAAATGGAAAAGAAAATAGTTATTGTTTTACCGTCAATCGGTGCGTTCGACTGGATTTTGTCTATTTATCATATAGTTTCATTATTTAGTGATGTTATTGTTTAATAAGCATTTAAAAAAGGGAAAATACTGTATACAAGTTTTTGTTTGTTTTTAGAACTGGTGTTTGACCCTTTCGTGGTTACTGTGAAAAAACAGTCCTGTGAATGTTTGTGAAATGACATATATTTTGCTGCAACACGAAAGAATTTGTTAAAAAATAAACCTTTTAAAATGAACCAGTACTGCTTTAAATTTTGAAATTAATAAAACAATAAAAAAATAAATATGGGTTGTTTTATGCACCTTCCCTTGACTTTTAACAGTAGTTAAGACCTAGCCTATTTCGACTGGTCCCTAGCATCACCGTTGAGGGAAGAAGCATATGTATGATGCATTGCACATTTAATTTTTGGCAAATGTTTAAAGAGACACCTGTGTGTGCGCGTTACGTTAACATTTCTAAAAGTAAATATATCATATTTTCTAAAGGAATTCTCTCACTGACATAGTTGTGTTTTTCTTCTTTCTTTTTCGTGTCTATATTGATAAGCTTACACAAGAAGATGGTTTGACTTTTCTGGTGTACTACTAATATGCCTCAAAAGTTCGTCGTAGCCTTGAAGCTAGATTTTCTTTTTGACACGGTCTAATGAACTACTTGTTGAGGTATATATAAATTTTAGCGTTGTAAAGATTTCCACAGTCATCCTACCCTTTTTGCTCTATTATACGTATACATGTATTATTGAGAACGGCAGACATTGTCTTCTTTCTTCTGACACAAGAACAACTAATGAAGTCATAAATTGACGTAATTGCTATTATTATGGTACATGTACAGTAAAATGCTAACTTTGTTTGGCGTTCTGCATCTTCAGACAATTGTTTTAAACAAACTATTTTTTCTTTGTAATTATAGTGTTTATAGTAATGATTTTAGTTTATTATATAACTTGTAAACAAACTGCTTCTGTTTGATTGCGAGCCCTTTATCACAAACTTAAAAGATATGTCATTGTCACTGAATTTTTGCCACAATCCGATAATTTTCAAATTCCAAATAAAGAAATTGGAAAAACCCTAAATGTTTAGGACAACTTTTCTGTAACGGAATTCTTCCTAATATAGTAAAACAAGTATGGACTTTTTACAAGGTGAATAATCTGCGATATTAACCATACAAGAACAAATATTTACTTGCATTCATAAAAATTAATAATTGTATAAAAGTTTTATCATTTCCTATGCATTCAGTTATATAGTGCGGATTGTTTGAAAATACAGATAACAAATAATGTAAACATACTTATTTTAGCGCACTCCAATTTTAGCGCATTTACGAAATTTTAACAGATTTGCGCATTGCATGATTAATTTGCGGGCAGCCGCAAAATATTCAATAGAAAACAATATACAGAAGGTTCCGATGGCACATTCATTATGTAGCGCAATTTCAAAAGCGCCAAAATTAATGCGCTAAGATAATTCTGCCGCTAAAATACATACGTTAACAGTGTGTGAAGCACGCTGTTATACTTACATATACTATCAATTGGAGGTAATTAGTTCCACGTTGGCTTTTAAACACCGGTTCACAGTACCGCTTGTCGTAATCAAACGGACGAGACAAATATACCTTTTTACTGGTAACATTGTACGCAAAGTATTCACTAGCGTCAAGCTGAAATGAAAGACATTCACAAATAATTATAAGAAGAAACGGAATAAAACAATTAGTCCCGAAAATTCGTTTGATTTTTTTTCTAACCATATTATATTCATTTCTTTCATATCATAGAATCCCTGACAAAAGACCATCTGATTCAAACTTGCACTTAATGCAATATTAACCGCTTTAGTTACCTTATAACTAATTCTGTTACTAGGTGATCAGTAGAATTCGCAACATTTTCGTTAACATTACGTCTTAAGGTAATAGGATTGTGTCACCATTTCTCAGTAGAATTTCTTAAAATTTTATAGTATATTGCTTTGAAGTAAAGAACACTTTCTGCCACAAACAAAAATATATAGGTTATCAGAATTTGAAGGGTTTTAAATGGAAATTTATGTAAAAAAAGAGTGAATATTGAAAAACAAAATGAGAGATACAATGTTTTGCAAAATAAATGTCAATAAAAATAATACTGACATAGATTAGTATTGCATTAATGTATATCAATTTAATAAATGCTGAAATTGTGTAAATAATTGATTACAAATTTACATTTTATGATAAAACCATATGCACATAGTAATTGCATGTAAGAATTATCTTTCTTGAAAAACTTCACAGTAGTGAAATAGTATAGGTAGCCGGTTTCCTGAAGTACAGAAAAATGGACACACATGTGACTCATTGATAAAAAACAACCTGAATTAATGCCTGGATTGCTTTGAAATATTTTAATATTGAGAGAACACACTGTTCTGTCAATAATAAACATACAATATTCATCTGTTTAATATTAAACATTAGAATATGCGGAAATTGTGATACCGTCTAAATCTAATATTTGTTATTCCTATGAGTATGACTTATCTTAAAGATTTATGGAATTAGTAGAGAATGTTTTAAGCAGAAATCTTTTTGTTGTTGTTGTTGTTGTTGATTTTATTTCACTTTTTTATATACGTTCCTACCTGTGGAATAGTAGCATAAGATACCACTTCTATATGATTTCCGCCTTTGTAGCAATCCGCGTCTTGGACTGCTCCATCTAGATCTAATATCACTGCCCCAGGTAAATCACTCTATGCAAACAGCAAACAAACAAATAAACAAAGTATTATCAGTTTTAATTTCACTGAGTGAAACTATCACGGTTTTGTTTCCGGAAAAATTTACGAGGCTTGCATTCCATGCAGCATCGTTCATAATCAATAGACTATCAGAAGGTCGACAAACGAATTAACAGGATTTCTATTCGGCGCCATTGTTTAGCCCACTAGCCATACGAAAATACCAAAAAAGGACCAACATTGGTATTTAAAGAGTTTTCATCGCTGATATTTTATTTTTATAAATATAAACTGATATTGACATTTTGCCGATGCGATCGTTTGTAAGCCTTCACTTCTGCAGAATACTTTACCATCAATTTTAAGCCGAAGGTTTCCTGTCTCGATGCATATAAAAGATATAAATACCAAAGCAATAGTGTGGCAAATAAAATAATATAACATACCTCTAGCACTTTCAGATTGTTTTGTACAGTGCTTGTTATCCATTGAGGTTGGAACTGGTCCAAATATTGAACAGAGATGTTCATCGACTGCAGGAAAAAATACAACAGTATGCAAATAAATAAGTAAATTATAAAAAAATATACAAAGAACGGCCTCAAATTACACAACGCTAGGAATGTTTCTCAAGTGACATTACGTTATATTGAAATTAATTTGTGCCTTTGTTAAGTCATTAACACTAACTTTTTTATAAAGATTCAGGTACCTGCTTTTGAGTTCCACACACAAAGTCCAATCTAAAGATCTGTTCCTTTTGACAACCCTGAAAACATTAAAAATATTATTTGTTGTTTACAATGAATCACATATGGGAAAATTAAATATATGATCATACACTCAAGTTTCATATCTTCTGGTTATCAAAATATTTCCACACTTTCTTTCATTTTACTAAGACTTATTTAGAAATACACAGATATATCCACATTGGTCGCCTCTCACAAATCATTCAATGGGACACAAGGGTTTAAACTGTCCATGGGCATGCTAAGGTAGGCCAATAAATATTAGACCACATAGGATGTCACAGTATAATACAGGAACATTGAAGTTATAACGAGGAATGACCAAAATTAAACTGGTATAGTAGACCAAATGTTGGTTTCGTCAGTATCCTTAAGCAGAGGACAATGGGCGAATGACTATGAAGACTGCACGAAAATGAAAAGGTAGAGAAGTAAGAAGCGAAAATATATAGATCCTAAGAATTGCAATGGGGGCAGCAGATTAGTTAGTGTTTCCTTTATGTTTCCTGCGCAGAAGACATGGAATAAAAACCCCGATTCTGCATTTGGCCGTACTTTATTCGCCTCTTAAGATCACACATTGGAATACAGTAGGCTTATTACGTCTTCGAATCTGCAGAGTGACACAAAAGGAATTCTCTCTCAGCCGGTGGATTAATCGCTTCGTAACCAGATGGATGTTAAACAGCGTGAAATCTGAATAAAGATTTTACTTCAGATATTGAGTGTTGCAACCTTTTTACAGGTGATCGGGTTGGTTTATGAGAGAATTGCGTGCTGGCATTTACATCTCACACTTATACGTATTCTTGCTTATTTTTTATTTATTTTTTATTAAAAATGCACATTACAAATAAATTATATGCCAGATATGGATACTTACCACGATAATCTTGGTTGCTAAAGATAATTTATAAATGCTGGAGGAGTATGGAAACTTAAAATGATCATGCGGGGATAATTTCCATATATCCGTTGCCGAGTCCGTTATATTGATTTCCAGAATCACTGTCTCTGAAAGAAATTACCGAGCGTTAATATTTTTAGTAGACATACAATGATAAATTCTTACATGATATACTAGAAACCTACTCCAACAATGTTAGAGGTTTTACACGGCGAAAAACTTTTGACAGGCGCCGCGTAACCTCTAACTGCCCATAGCTGATTTTCCCGATGCTGACTATCACATTTTCAAAGTTCGGATTAAGAAAGAGTATATCGTGTTTACATACATTTAAATGGTCAAAAGGGTCCAATAAATATTCCTTTCCATAAATCCATGATTATATGAGAAAAATTTCATGTCAAAGACATAAATAATGAGTTTTTCCTCACTCGAAGCGAAGCAGACAGCATTTGCCATGATTTTTCCGGTTAATACAAAAATGGATTACATGTAATGTTTCACAAGCGGAATGCAAACAAACTCCGTATCATTTCGTTCCGTTTGAAATCCCCCCTGATAGTTTGTATTAATCCAGAAGTCATGTTTTAAATGTAGGTCAGAGATGTGCTACAACGACATGGACATGTATTTTGAGTGTTCTATTCCGTAATATACTATATATTTGTGTCTGTGACATATATATGAGATCTATATTATATAAACCGTGAGTAGACATCGTTGTCATGAACTGTTAACCACTTATGTGAGTTTTTCAAGCCGATTTTGTTCCGCCCGGATTTCGGGCGGAAACTGCATCAAAGAATTAGTGCTTCGGAAATGAGAGGTCGCAGTCGGTAAAATCATATCCGATTGAAAAAAGGCCGACCAGCGGCCTCTCACTGTTATGGGAGTAACTAGAAACCCTGCTTATCTTTCCGGAACACCTTACTACGTCTCCATTTTTTTTTTATTTTAGTATCTTCCCAGTTGTTTTTATTGCCTTTCCGCACTTTTATTGGATAGGTGTGCTGATGCTGTTATGTTGTTTGGTTAGTTAGTTGTAATTTATTTAGTACTTCTCTTTTTAATTTTGTTTTATAGCAATATTAAAGCTAACTTCAGAATGTCTTCGATATTAGCAAACTTACCCAAGCATATACAGGCTCGATATTTTTATTTATCATTCACTTCACTTTCGATCTCTATGAAATTTTATTTTGAGTATGATAACAATGGTTAGCTAACTAGCAAACTCCAGGGCATTTACCTACAGTGTAACAATAAAAGTGCATTTATGATAACTAAAAACTCTATGGCATTTATTATTAGTATGATAATATTGGTCGCCTCGCTTCCAAACTTTTAATCCCGATAAAATGTGCCTACATTTTGACAAAAATAATGTCACGACACTTACAAACTCTGTGACATTTACCTACAGTTTGACAATAATAGTCCTCTTACTAACAAACTCTGTGACATTTACCTACAGTTTGAGAATAATAGTCATCTTACTAACAAACTCTGTGATATCAACCTACAATGTGACGAAATGTCACTTCAATATCAAACTATGATTTTTACGATAATATTTTCCCCACTATAACTCTGACATTTAATTATTGTCTGACAATACTGCTTACCTTACTACCGAATTCAATGACGTTTGCCTACAGAATGACAAAAATGGTCACTTCAATAATAAAATCTATGATATTTATCTAAACTTTACGACAATATTTCCCTCACTAACTCTGACATTTACTTACTGTCTGAAAATACTATTTACCTTACTACCGAATTCTTTGACATTTGTCTACAAAATGACAAAAATGTTCACCTCAACAACAAACTATTTGATATTTATCTAAACTTTACGACAATAGTTCCCTCGCTTACTCTGACATTTACTTACTGTCTGAAAATACTTTTCAACTCAATACCGAACTCTATGACATTTGCCTACAGAATGACAAAACAGGTCACCTCACTTACATTCTCTGTGACATCTACCTTCGGTATGACAGCACTTGTCACCTCACTAACAAAACTCTAACAGCAATCTGTACAGCATGACAATACTGATAGCCTCACTTATGTGGCGTTTACCAAGAGTATGACAATATTAATCACCTCACTTCCAAAATCTGTGGCGTATACCTACAGATTGACGATAATAGTCAGCCATTCCCTTCTACACTATGAACAACGTGACGTTTTAGGTCACGACAGTATACCGATGGTCAGTTCACTACAACAATATCCTACATTTATCTAAAATATAACAATAATGGTCATGTAACTTCAATACCCTGTCACAATTACCTACTGTGTTGTCAATGAAAGTCACCACCCTTTCCTCCAATATGTATGATGTATGATGTCGTTTTTTATATATAAAAAGTCAGGAATTTAATTTCATTACATATCATTATATTTATGACGTTGAATTCATACACGATCTCTAGTACACCTCGTCTCTAAAATGTGTCGATGGCATATTAGTCGGAATACCAATTAACATTGAAAACGGACTGCTGTCTATGTTGGGTGGCGCTAGACTGGAATGATGATAACATCATTCCAATCCTGTGGCGTATTCTTGTGCTCGACCTTTTGTGGAATACATGTAAATATGTTTATGCAACATGGTTGACATTTTTGTTACCATGTGTGCCATGTTATTCGTCATTTAATAAAATGACATATTTTATTCATTGTTGTTCTTGATGTATATTTATCCAAAAAACTAGCTTAATTCGTGATCGGATGATCGTGATGGAGATTATATAGAATAGATCTTGGTCTTGTTCCTCTTGTACTTTTTCAAGAGTATGAACATACACCTTTCCTGGCTCATTCACTTCAATTGTTTCATCGACTTTCAGGTCAAATAACGGTTTTGTTTACACTTTGGTATTCTCTTGTATATTTAATTGCACAAAAGACCGAGCGCTTTGCGAAGGAAATTTGTGTGAAAGATTTAAAAAAAAAAGAAAATGTCTGTAAGACATAAATGCCCCCGCTACCATGTGAAATTAGTTTCAGTGTTCTATAAAAAGTTACAACTGATTTGATCTTGATATCCTGAAACATGCACACACACACAAGGTACTACACTTAAAGTTGACAAGTTTTTTTTAATATTCATATGTTTTTTCCTGTATGTTATTACCATCCTGAAACACAGGGATGTCAGAGGTGGCCCATATTTGACCTTGATATAAAGTTTGACCAAAATTCGTGAAAGAATAAAGTTGCTAAGTGCTTGAATTGAATCAGTTGATGCTTTTCTATAAATAGCAACAGTGACCTTGGCCTTGACCTTGGAACCCTGAAACACAACAATGTCCGAAGTATACACCTCATAATTGACCTTTGCATAAAGTTTGACCAAATTCCGTGAAGGAATGAAGTTGCTAAATATTTTAATTGGATCAGTTGATGATTTTCTATATATAGCAACAGTGACCTTGGCCTTGGAACCGTGAAACGCAAGGATGTCAAAGGTATACCCATATTTGACCTTTGTATAAAGTTTGACCAAAATCCGTGAAAGAATAAAGTTGCTAAGTGTTTGAATTGAATCAGTTGATGCTTTTCTATATATAGCAACAGTGACCTTGGCCTTGACCTTGGAACCGTGAAACGCAACAATATCCGAAGTGTACTCATACTTGATCTTTGTATAAAGTTTGACCAAAATCTGTCAAAGAATGAAGTTGCTAAGTGTTTACATTGAATCGGGACGGGACGGGACGCGACGGGACGGACATGGGCAACACTATATCCCCCCCCCCCCCAAAAATTTTTTTTTATGGAGGGTTGTACCTTTGTATAAAGTTTGACCAAAATCTGTCAAAGAATGAAGTGTTTACATTGAATCGGGACGGGACGCTACGCGACGGGACGGGACGGAATGGACATGGGCAACACTATATGCCGCTCCCCCCAATTTTATGGCGGGGGCATACAAAGAACGATAACGTTAGACTTTTGTCATCAGTAACGATTGCATACTTGTCATGGGAATTAGATAACAAATTGTTGATAGCAGAATAAAGACAAGCTTGCGTGTTTTGACATTCATAATCCTGCCAGAAGTTATTAATTGTATGTGTATGCAAATAAAGCTCTGAACCAAATGGCAGAAAGCATCCTCAATTTAACAAGGTGGTTTTATTACAATTTTAAAATGTATTTTATTCCGTAATATTTTGAAAAAAAGAAATAGGAATGCTATTGTGTAAAATATTGTATGTTTTGGTTTCGATAAAAAAGAAACATTCAGTTAATGAGTCTGAAGTATTGTAGTGTTTTGAAGTAGTAAGAGAACGTTATCTCCACAGAAATAGCAATTGATAAAGAGTTATTTAGTGATCGTCCCACTAACGTAGCATTAACAGCAAACGCGTAGAGAACAAAGCAATCATGTAGATATTTCAATAAGTTAAATATATACACAGTTACACAAAAGGTCCCAACCTGCAGGGGTCGCTTCCGATATTGATAGGCTGTCCGGAAATGTAATGTTACTGCATTCTGAAATACAAACAAGAAACCTTATTTAAAACTGCAATTTGTAAATACTGTGCATAAACAACATTCATGAACAGTAATGTCGTCATTTGTATCACTTTTCTTTATGCACGAATATTGTACGGATCAAAAATATTGCAACATATCAAAACTGACAGGACCCTCTGTCAGGCTATCCATTGTCAAACTGTACGATAAAAAGTTAACACAAAGCCAGACATCGTACCGCCCTACTATGAAATCAACACAATATATGGGTCAAACTCTTCTACAAAGTATTTGATACAAAACTTTAACGTTAAACTATCCTTAATGTAAAGACACAAACTCAGAAATCGATCTGTTCTATAAATCGTTCGACATAAATTAAATGTCACACTGTTCTACAAAGTATATTTGACTAAAATCTAGACGTTAAACATGTAATACATGTACAGTGTGTCAACTAAAATGCTCCCGTAAAACTGTCCGAAAATTTTGCAAGTCAACACAAAACTATAGCCGTCGAACTGTCCGAAAATTGATTCAACACAAAACTAGGCGCACAACTGTAAAACAGTTAAGTTGATGGAAAATAAGACATCGTCGTTAAATTACAGTAAAGTTGATATAAAATCTAGACGTAAATTTATTCTAAAATAAAATGTAGTTCTAAATGTCAATTCAGATTTTAGATTAGACGTTAAATGATTCTTTCGTACAGTGGGTGGTAAACTTAACGTCAGTGCAGTTGTTAAAACACTAGACATCATACGCTTTTTCAGTGCAGTTGCTACAAAACGAAAAGACAATTTCTTCTACGTTGTTATTGATACAAATCTAGACGTCAGACGGTTCTACAATGTATTCAACATAAAACTAGACGGTGTATCATATATATTGTATTCAAAACAAGACCTCAAACATCATTTAAATTATAAGAACAACTCTATTATATGTTTAGTTTAAGTAAAATGCCATTTACAGTATCGATAACTAGACTAAAAGACAAGCAGTATAAATGCGTATATGCATAGTTTTAATAGATTATGCATATATGCATTGCTGAGTAATTTTGTGTCGTAATAATACATATTTATATATATATAATTGATGAACTTACCTTGACCGATAGTTAGTTGTAATATTACACACAAGCAAACAGTCACTTTCTCATAAAATCTAAAATCCATTTTGTTTTGATTTTTTCTCGATAAATAGAAAAGAGTGTACTAAACTTTTTTCACACTGGTTGGCCGTACAAGAATATCAAACACATACTCAATCCTATCCCCTAACAGCACATTTCAATGTAAGAAGTCACGTTGAGCTCCACTTTAAACTTGAAAGAATAAAAGCCCAAACGATTTTACCTATTGCACTGTATCAAAGATACGTTCACATACGTAGATCTGAAACAGATTCCATTAAGTATTGTATACTTCATAATATATGTGTAATTTCAATATCTGATTAGTCAATACTATACAAATATATATATATAGAACTCGCAAATTATGATGATGCTCCTTTAAGATATTAAACCATGATGTGGTGCCATCAAATCTAAATTTGTGAGATGTATGAATTTAAGAAATATATTTTTAATTTATGAAAGCTGACAGATTAAATACTTACCTGTAACTGACACTGGTAAAGGTAGGATTACAAATTGCACTAGATATCAATGTTTCCTGATAAGTCTGGTACATAGAAGTATTGATTAATGTTGAAGTAGGCATGCATGATTCAATAAATCCTTCCATACCGAGATTACCGCTGGCCAAGCCCTCACTCATTTGACATTTACAACCCTTATCGCTAGATGTTCAAGTTTATTGTACCGAGTACTACGCGACAAACCCCATTTACTGTTGTCATATTGAATGATGGATTGCATGTGAAGGGAAACCATTGTAACAAGACAACTACAAGAATAAATTTTATTATGAACTTGTATGTTTCACATGTTGTTTTGTCATTTGTATTTTTTTTTTCATTTCTAGAACTATTAAGCATTTTTCTCTTATTCTCAACTTGATGGTCAGAGAAATAACGTACTTATATAGAGAATAATACATGTTTTTTTCCATATCACACCCAGTATCAAACCGAGACTGCAATATCAGCCCGAGGGCTAATATTATTCGAGGGTTGATACTGGGTGTGATATGGAAAAGGCATGTTTTATTCTGTTTATTACATGCTTACTTATAAAAGCTACTATCATCGTATGATCTGTATTTCTTTTGAAAATTGAAAATTGAAATGTTTTTTCAAAAGGGGTGTGATACGGGTTTTGCAGGCTGATACGGAGAGGTCTGATACGGGTTTTGGGGTGTGATACGGCGAGGACTGATATGGGTTAGAGCAATTGTGTCGTATCGCATATACAAAAATACAGTATTTATTAGTAAGTATGTAATGAAAGTGTATAATCAACGAGACTTTTGCATATTTGGGATTACTCACTATTTATACATATATAGTCTACACTTGACTAGACCTTCTACATTTCAATAAATAACGCATTGCTGAGTAACTTGGGCCGGTATATTGCTATGTAAACCAAGTCATTACATTACATACATTACATATATTCGGTCAATTCAAATAAAAACGAGGCGTTGAGTTGTGACGTCATTTTCCTTCATCGGTGTCGTTTTTGTCAACTATTCTTAAGTTTTAGTTTTCGAAAAGTAGATTGAATAAGTAATACGAGGTTATGATGGGTAATGTTTTGTAGAAAAACAAATATAAATGTAATGAGAAACAGCGGTACCATTAAAATTGATGTAATATAACACATCATATTCCAAGACTTTATTATCAAGGGGCGGGTAGGACGCATGAGGCAACCATGGTAGCACGAATGCATTCGTCCCTTATTGACCAGCAGCTGTATATGGTGGGAATATTAACCGTTCCCATGTTAAGATCGTTGTCGTACTGCCGGCAAACAATACAGAATTATATCGTTGTTTTGCCTGTACACAGTAGCCTCATTTCTGGTTTGGACAATGGTACTTGTGCTGATCAGGATACAATGCAGCTGGCTAGAACGATCAGAGGTTCTTTTTCTTTATTTCATATTTATTTTTGTTTTCATGAAAGTTTAACAAAATGTGGGTATTTTTCAGAAATAATTTATTACAGCTTTTGTCGAGCTAATGAAAAAGGTTCCAAATCATATGTACTTTTTTGGCAGTGGTACGGGGGTCTTTTAAGACCAAGAACCTAAGAAAGGTGGTACAAGGTTAGACCCCGGTACGATTCTTGATAGTATTATTGTACTAATCTCTTCATGCCCAATAATTGTAAAGATGGCAAAGGTGCAGATATCTTAAACTCTTCCACGTTTTGTCTCAGAGACTACCACTCAATGGGTAGAGCTGGACCAAAGTGCCAATCCTGGTGACATATATGTATTCATTTCTTCATGTCCAGTACTTTAAGATAAAGGTTAAAGGATGAGGGTCCCATCCGTTGCCATGTTTCAACCCAAGCTCATGTCCCCTTTAGTGCTGTAGGACCCGTGTAGCGTAGTTGTAATTGTCTTACATTGTTCAGAATGCGTGCATAGAGTTAAAGAATGGGAAAATCAAGTTCGTCCCTGCAGTGGAGATGCATCCCGGAGCAGATTTGGGTAGCATTGATGCATGCTTTTGTTACATGTCTTGTTGCTTGTTGTTCCCTGGGTGAGTTGCATTATTTTTTTTCACGTAAGGGATGATCGCCTTGCCCACCTGACCGAATTATCACCTTGGTGATAATTCGGGAAGCCGTTTGGGAACAGAAAGCTTTGAAATTAAACGCTGATGACAAAGATGAATGCTCGACATCCCTAAGCTCCACCTGGTGAGCTGTACGTTTTTTTCAATAAAACGTAACTCATTTTGTTTATTAAATTATCTTTATTGTATAATTAACAACTTATTTTAATCATTATTTCATAACATCACTACTGTTTATTTCATCACAACAAATCAATATGAATCTGCTAAACCCAAATATATATAGCTAGCTTTAAAAATAGTTTAGATAAACATGAAGCAATAATTCTATTGATAGTGGTATTTAGGGGGGAAAACTCCACTTCAATCACGAGACAAATGTAAACATTCATATATCTGAAAGACATATTTTCTTACATCTTATAGAAATACATATGTTTCAGTGGTGTATCAGGAGGATGTTCTTTTGGCTTGAAAACATCCCCCTTTATTCCCATCCATGAAATGTTAACTATTATTAAAACCATGTTCATTTCCAAATGGTTTTTATCTTAAATGCAGTATTCAACGGATTGTGGAAAGTTTATTAAGGGCCTTTACGAGATAACTAATAACTAAAAATTTGCAATAAGACTCCACTCCGGGAGAGTCAAACCATTGCCTACCAACAAATTTACCAACATGTTTACTCACAAGCTATATGCATATATTATCTAACAATATTTTTCAATGTGAACTCATAATGCTGTGTAATAAATTTGACTCTTCAAACGATAATCACATAAAACTCAATAAAAATCACAAATAATTTGAAGACTTAAAGCAACACATAGGAAATTGTGAATCACGAAACATCTTCCTGGAACTTGATTAGCGATCACTCACCTTCTGATTGTCTGTTTACATTAAACATATCAACATAAACTAGAATACATTCAACTCTAAAATGAAAATAAGAAAAGAATTTAATTAAATAAAACAAATGTCCTTTAAGCGTCAAGAAAGCAAATTTTTGAAATATAGTTTGATTGAATGTCTATAATATTTTAAGATTTCATTTCAATAACCAACAAACATGAAACTTTCAAAAACGTGTTTTCCTTTACCCCAAGACATCAAATAAGAGTAACACAAAGAAATATTAGGGAAAATGCTGCCTTACTTGCAAGCTAGCTTTTCCAGTGGAAAGGTACAACCCTTGTAAATGCGTGTTTGTTAAGTATGGTCAGTGGATGGCTTGGTGCTCAATCATAAGTAATATTTGGTGGCAGCGGTGGGATCGTCTGGCACCTTATATATAATTATTATGTCAGTTTCTGGCTTTCAGGCTTTTTGGGGATGCTGTACAACCCTGGGACTTGCTTGTCAGTTAAATCTTGAACGTGCCAACATTAATTATTAGTTATGTTTATGATTACCTTCCTATTTACCAGAGGCTATCTTTGCAAAGGAAATAAGTTTTATTTCAAGCTTCATTTTGGATCAAACTTACAATGAACGATGTCTTAATTCTGGATTAAATATTTAATCTTAAAGCTTTTGGATTTTAAATGATTGTTAACAGGAGATGAAAACGCATGGCTAGACCAGGATTCAAACCCAGGACATCCCGAATCTAGACAGACACTCTTAACAAAGTGGGGTTCCTGGAAGCCGGTGATCGACCTGGTACAGTTCTACTACATTCTTCCTTCCTTTTTGTAAGTCAACTCCCTTGAAGACAACACTCATTTACAACACTGGTTCCGATATCCACTTTTTCAAACATACATATAAAACTAGAACAAGAGCTGGTCACTGTAACAGGAGAGGGAAATGGACAGCCACAGACTGGGTTTCAAGCCCGGAACTTTGGAACTCTAGAAGGATGCTCCAAACGATTGAGCTGCTTGGTCGCCAGTGATCGACCCAGTCCAGTTCGAATACACTAATAGTCTTAATTTCTGTGTATATTTATCTTTTTTTTCCTCATTTTACAAACAATCACTGTATAAATATGATAAGAATATCAAAATAAATAGACATACCTTCCTCTTTTGTTATTCAGTAAGTATTAGTCTGTATATAAAAAAATTAATTAATCACAGAAACTTTTGTTTATACTGATATTCCGATTAGTTATCACAGAGTGTGCATCCATATGCAAAAAAAACCCGACAAAGCAAGGCACATGTAAATATAAACTACTGATTATAGAGTGTCCTGTTGTGTAGTTCTATTTGCTAATTTTTACGGTAACTAGTTACTCTGGCCTGACTTTTCTGCTGTTTATACATCCTGAAAAGTTATTTTCCTGTTAAATTTGTGTTATTTCATCTATATTCATAACAAATATGCATGAAGCTGCAGGCCTTTATAAATAATGAAAACATTTTGAAATTATTCTGAAAAACGTCACGTAGATATATTAACAAAGACTATGGCTGGTGACAGAGCGGGTTTATAATTAAGAGGTACCGAGATTAAATCCTCATGGTGGAAAAGTTTTTATGGAAAAGAAAAATTTGATGATTTAGTTATCGTCAGAAAAAAAAGCAGCAAATCAAATTGGAAATCTTCTTTGTTTGAGATACACTTGAACAAGCAGAGCTCTGGAACTCTCCACCTTATGTGACTTTCTTCATACAGTAAAGAGTTCTATATCCTTATCACATTTGCCTTATCTTACAAGTTGAAATCTCATAGAGAATCACATATTGCTCTGGGTTTTTTTCTTCCATAGTTGTGTTCCGTCTTTTTCCACACATTCTAAAAATACAGCAGAAAAAATATGTTTAATAAAGTGATAACATTTTACTGACAAATTAGGTATTTGTATTCAGTTTAGACACTTTACACTTTTGAGGGCAATGGATACAATCATGTACTAATCCATCCACTATACTCCAGGGGTTACGCTCACTTTCGCTCTCTGCACCCCTGGAATATGTCATTGCAAAACTGAAGGCTCTGTGTGCGTCACCTTGTGAATGAAACACGAAGACTAGTTTGATCCTTTAATGTACATCAAAAGGATCTAGCAGTCTCATGACGTTAACATTGACTGTTTTTGAAGTTTAGTTTCCTTTGTAATCGTCGAAAGACAGGTATCATGCCTTTAATTGTGCTATGATCATGATATACACATGTATTCAAGGGGTTCAAAGGGCAAAAGTGAGCGTAACCCCTGGAGTATCGAGGATGGTAATAATCATTAATACAATAACATTTTGCTGATATCTTTGTCAAACTTTTATTAAGAAGAAAAATGTTTTATACAAAGATGTTTTCAAATTTAGGTCTCAGATTCAATTATAACATGCACATGAGCAAGTATAGTTATTGTAATTGATTACAAACAGTGGTCGGTTTCACCCATTAAATAGGCATCTACATGTAGTACAAAATTACAGGACATTTCTACCACATGAAGTACTAATTATAAATAAAATAGGAAATCTGGGCACATATGCCTTATTATATAATGACATCAGGAATTGTGACGATATATAAATACAATGTACCTGGGTTTGTCACAGCAGTTTAACTTTTGCGTTTTTCGCTCTCCACAGAGGGCGAATAATCATTACAGGTAGACAACATAACATGCATACCAGTAATTTGAGTCAAGGGTGAAGTTTACACTGAGCAAAAAAAAAGAGTTTTTGGGAGGAGGGCGAAAATTTCACTGGGCTAAAAGTCTCTGTATATATATTAATGCTATATAAATGATGTCTATGGGACCATAATACATGTACTTATAGTTAAGTTGGATTATTAACTCTTTTTATACTGAGAACTGTCTTCTGGTATAAGTAGTACAGAGTTTTAGCCAACTGGTCTGTTGTATTTAAATTTGACATGCATCAAGACAAATATATTTATACACAATTCAGTATATATACATGTATTTCCCTTGTTCAGTTTTAGGAACAAGGGATTTTTTGAAGACTTTATATACAGGTATATTACTGCAGTTGTTTGTGCTTCTAAGTTAGAGGGTGACTTCACCTGTACATATTATGGAATTCACAGGCATATGGAAAAAAAATCACTCTCGTCTTTACCAGGGATTTCAATCAAGTACAAAGTACAGCAATGATTGGGTCTGTCCCTCACTTAATCCTTCCACCACTGTAGACTATAATGGACTCACCCAGATAAATGTATGGTAGAGTCTACTAAAGTTACCTAGGGGTGAAAGGGTTAAGGCCATTTCTAAGTACTTATTCTTTAACCTTTATCAATAAAATATCATAACTTGAATAGAAATGGAAATATTTAAAGCTATTATGATGTGAAAATAACATAGAGATTTTTAATCTTTACAATACTAACATATATATATAATGAATGTTTTAGCAAATGTTGTTATGGTTCTATAACACAAATTGCTATTGATGACAAACTTAATAAAGCCTGCTAAGTTTGTCAGCAATAGAAATGTGTGTTATAGGATTATAACAATATTTGCTAAAATATTTATTATTTATATTAACATTTTGATAGAGTAGTTATGCTTTATTTAGTTATTTCGAACAGTTTTTGACCAGTAAATCAAGTGTTTCAAATGAAATTGATGACGTCACAATAGAGATTGATGACGTTAAAATAGCAAATGTTTTTATATTACAATGGAAGGATGCAGAGCAAATGTAAATGTATGTATCTCATAGTTTTAATTTTTATGAAAGTTTTCTTTAAGCGTAGCCACATTTGTGGCCTCACAATAACATCTGAAAAAAACTCAGTCTTTTTTTTTTTCACCGTGAACCTATTTATTTTGGTGAGAAATCAATTTTCGTTTTAATTGACAATGAGAATCATTTGTAATTTTAGATCATCCATGAATATTTATGAAACGAAGATAATTATTGAATGTTTACAGGTACATGGTTTTTTTTTTTTTTTTTTTTTTTTTTTTTTATACAAATTTTAATCCCTCAGCATTTTGATATTTTGATATTTGAAAAACCTCAGTCTAATGAGTCTGTCACAGCAAGACCATGTCAGTAAAAAATATAGTATGATTTCTTACCCACTTTTCCATCCTTGACTAACTTAAAGAGATGTTGACGAACATTATTGTTGGCAGCAAGTTTTAATCCATCAGCCAGACCCTGAAATTATTCAACAAATTGTGTATCAATATTCCAAAGCCCAAAAGCTCAAAATAACAAAGGCATTCTTTCTAAATTTTAATTTGAGTACTGTTTCAAAATTAATAAATAAACATCAGCATTAAATCTCAAAATCGCAAATGATTGATCATAAACAGAAAAGGAAATATTCATCAAAATGATATATGATAAAAAGACCACTTACTACGTATATTCTGTCTACCAGTTCAGTGGAAGTTAGCAATGCGTTGAGGTCTTGATCTAGGGTTTCCTCTATCTGCCGTTCTCGGGTAAGACGATGGGAGATGTAGTTCGAGATCTTCTCCATAGGGTCGGGGATTACAGGCCCGTGACTGGGGAAGATGACTGAGGGGCGGAATTGTAGAAGTTTGTCTAGCGAGGCCATGTAGGTGTGGAGATCCTCGAACATCTGAGAGAGAAAATAATCTATGGTAAAAAATCGAGCTCTTCTGACACTATCAATTTGCATAATAAAACTATGCCTTATATATACTCAATGAGAAAAAAAGTGTTCATATGTCCCCCTGTCGGAAAAGTGGGACTGTATTCACGAAACTGTTCTCATGCTCAAACTCAGATTCCGTGTTCAAGCCCAAACTTTTTGTTCCTTTGATAAATTCATAAAAGTTCAAATTTCATCAATGTTTGGGAAGAATTTCTGAGAGAGATATAAAGCTGGATACTGTTTTCATTGTTTGCACTTGACTTTTTGACAGTTTCACATGGTTTAAATGAGAAGAAAGTTTGTTTGAGCAGAGAATCCATGATTGAGAACGAGAACGATTTCATGAATACAGGCCTTGTAAGCCAATTGTTGGTCAGCTGAAGTTTTAGTTGGTACGTACAAATGTAGTAGAATGGGGTGAGTTTTGATAATTGTAAATCTTCACTTTCACTGAATTCAGCCACGAATGATGCTCATTGGCTATAGATCAATGACTAGGAAGGATTTTGTCACACTGACCACTGCTCATTAGTACACTGATGTAACACCCATCAATAAATTAGTAGAAAATCAAAAAGGTTTGAATACAGATAAATCTCAAATGAAATTAACCCTTTCACCCCTATGCAACTTTAATAGACTCTGCCATGCATTGATCTGGATGAATCCATTATGATCTACAGTGGTGAAAGGTTTAAGGGAAGGTTACTCTTGTTTTTGGCCAGTAGTAGGACAGAGAGGTCCTTCAGTGAGTCTAAGATGCCAAAACTTACCGCAGTTGTCTCCCCTAAGATGGTATCTCCCGAGAACATGGTACGATCCTCCTCCAGCAACAGAACAAGGTGGTCATCCGAATGACCGGGTGTAAACACTGCCCTGATTACAGAAACAAAAATGTAATATTAGAAACTAACAGGGAAACCCATGAAACTTAACAAATCTTAAAAGGGTTGTTAAACATTGATCACCCACAGAGTGATTGGATATCGACACAATTTCCCACTGGGCATGTGCAAACAAGCAATATGCAAAAATATTGCAGACTATTGGAAGAAGAAGATATATATATACAATGGGCAACATATCGCAGTGATGGAAATATTCTGCGATGTCATTTTTGTCTCCTTAAGCATCATATCATTGTACAGGTCATCACTACAATCATCTTTAAAATTCCAGGGTTTACGCTCTCTACCATCTTATATATTATTTTGCAACCTTCGAATATGTCATGATGAAATCGTAGAATCTGTATGCACCAACTTTAGGATCAAGTGCATTGTTATAAGCTGTCATGTTCATCAAAAGAATTGGCGGCAATAAGGTAAAATGAACCTGCTTTGACGTCAGGTGTGTATATTTTCTTCAAAAGAGATAGGTATCAGTCTAGTGAATTAGTCAGATTTTTCCCCTGAAACTAACGAAAAGGTTACTGTCTGCCTTTATTCTAAGGGTGCAGAGATTGTAAGTTAGCATAACCATTGGAATTTCAAGGATGATGGAATCTCGTGAGGGTTAATTGTAACACCCTCGCCTTACACAGTGTGATGGTATTTGTATGTGATGGCCAAATTGCAACAAACCATTGTACATCAAATCTGTCTATAATGTCAATTTCATCAACTTTAATTTGTCATCCTCAATATCCAGGAGTTAAGCTCACTTTCCCTCTCTGCACACCTGGAATATGTCATATAGCAAAATCGGAAGCTCAGTGTGTACCACCATGTGGATGATCGAGACGAGGACACTATAGCGTAATCCTATTGAGTAGACTAAAAAAAGCGTATTTAAGTACCTTGCTCAAAGATACAACACAGCGCGGTGCCGTGACTCGAACCCGCATCCCTTTAGTCAAGAGCCATTTTTAGATGTACATCTAAAGAGCCTTCAATTTTGCTAGGACATATTCAGGGGTGCAGTGAGCAAAAGTGAGCGTAACTTCTCGAGTATTGAGGATCATGCTCATCTGTAGCATCTTATGATCGCCATTGTATCACTGTACCATAATCAGTGTTCTCAATAAATTTTGAAATAAGTGGTTGACTTGAAAAAAATAGCCCGTTGAATGTTCCCATGCTATAATATAATACTAGTATTGACCTATATATACATATTCTGCAAAAATAGCTGAAATGATGCACAAATTATAACACGATATATGTATCACAGTATGATGCTTATAATATGATATGTACACTACATCACGATACTGCACATATCTGCTGAAAAACTCAACTCATATTGATTGAGTGCTTGAATGTTGTCATTCTCTTATAAATAGTAAATACTATCAAAATATATTTTTGCATGATTTTCAATACTTTTGGTTATAAATGCACAGAGCATGGGGACAACTCCTTTTCTGAAGGGTTCCAAAATATTATTCCTCTTTTTAATAAAAGATTAATCAATAATTTCAGGCAAACAAAATAATTTGATGCGATACACAAGAAAGTATCACAATTTGATAAAATCGCTGCAGCCCTAAAAAAATGCTGGTTCAAATTGTAGTTGATGAACTGCAGGCTACTTTTGGCGGCAGCAGGATTTTATTGAGAACACTGATATTAGTGGCTGTATCATGGTCAATGTAGCATTGTGATAAATAATAATAATCATAATCATAATATGAGGTGCTTATATATACCGCTTCATCACAACCTAGTTCGTAGAGCATCTCAAAGCGGTTCACAAATCATTATCTGTGGTTATAGGGCCTTTGCAATCAGCCAATATTTTTCTCAACTCCCTGCAGGGGAGCATACAGCCGGAGCTGCCATTTCGGCGCTCACAGCTAGCATTCTACAATTCTAGCACTGCCCAACCACATACTTATTTACAGCTGAGTAGACTAAAAAAAGCGGATTAAAGTACCTTGCTCAAAGATACAACACAGTGCGGTGCCGTGACTTGAACCCGCATCCCTTCGGTCAAGAGCCCTGTGTCCTACCGCTAGACTACCTTGCCTCCTTGTACAGGTTCTCAAAACCATCAAAGCATATTACCACAATCATCATCAAACAACTTTGGGACAAGACGAATGAACACACACAAACTTTTAGAAAGACTAACCGTAACGTAGCTCCTTCTGTTCTGAACATGGCATTGTCCTCCACATAGTTATAGGGAACACCAATATCATATTCTTTTTTACCTTCGGGTCGTCTAAATTTGGATACTTTTACATCTGAGGCTGAAACAGAAATTCGAAAGATGACATATATATATATACCGGTAAGCATGTATATATATATATGTGAATGTACACCCCATGTATAATATTAAGCTCTAAAGTCACTTTATTACAAAATGGGATATGACATGTTGGCATTAAATTTTGTTTGTTTGTGTTTTACATCCTATTAAAAGCTATGGTCATCTTATTATAAGGACCTGCCAGGTTTTGGTGGTGGAGGAAAGCTGGAGTTTCCGTAGAAAAACCACCAACCTACGGCCAGTACCTGGCGACGTCTAGTGCCCCATGCAGGTCTCGAACCCGCAACCCAGTGGTGGAGGGCTGGTGGTAGCAGTATGTCGGACAATTTAACCACTTGGCCACAGATTGAGGCATTAGAAGCAGTAATAAGTGTTGATGAAATTTCAATCTGCATAAATTAATAATACATAGTGCTGGGAACTTAGGAATCACTTCAAATTTGTTATCGATCATCACTATTTCTCAAACAATCAATGATTAATCACTGATTGATCATGAAATTAAACAAAAAACATACAGAACAATTTACAAAAATGGGTGAAATATTGTGGATACTTTTTAACTATGGTACCGGTACGTAGTAAGGTAGGACTTTTGTTTAAAAGTAGTTTATGGTAAAACTGCTGATTAAAATTATTTTTTTAATCAGTTTTTAGGTCTGTTTAGCAACTCAAACAACTTTCGAGAGTTTTCCTGTAATAGTAAAACCATGAACAATCAGAGAACTTTATGATTGATTTGTTATCTCATTCACCCCTAAAGACACATTTGAGCTCTTCCAATTCAAAGGTTGGAATAGTTCATTATGAAATTTCAGGGGTGAATGAGTTAAATGGTAATATATCTGGTTGGGGGTAAATGACTTATCATTGGTTAATCAAAACAATATTAACAATAACTTTTCAATTATTTTCAAAATTTTAATGTTTATAAAGAATCCAGTTTAACTCTTCTGAAGCCAACCAATGTGTAACTTAATAAAATATTATGAGAATTTTTTTTAAGTTTATGTAATTGTATACACTTCTTTATTTTTAAATAACTTGCTATAGCTAGTTGATCACCATTATCTTTAAATATCCTGCTGGTCTTATTTTTTAACTGAACTTTTCTGTGCGATACTTTACAATTTAAGGATCCTCGTACCATGCATGGCCACCATATCATACTCGATATCCAGGAGTTACGCTCACTTTCTCTATCTACACCCCTGGAATATGTCATAGCAAAATTGAAGGCTCAGTGTGCAGCACCTTGTGGATGAGACGAGAAGACTAGTTTGATTCTTTGATGTACATCAAAAGAATCTGGCGGTCACATAACGATAAAACTTATTGGCTTTGAAGTTGCAGGCATTGCTTCTCTGTAATTTTCAAAGGACAAGTATCAGCCTAGTGATTGGTCAGGTGTGTTTTTACCAGACACCAATAAAATAGCTAGCCGTGTGCCTTCCATTTTGCTATGACATGTTCTGGCCAGGGGTGCAGAGAGCGAAAGTGGGCGTAACCACTGGGTATCGTGGATGTTGTACCAAAATCTATAACTACGTGTTAGAAACTGGGTTTTTTTCAATCATGACTATAGCTTTGATAAACAATTTCTTGAAAAAATCCTCATATACCTTGCAGGTCTTTTATGAAAAAGAATAGAGATGAAATAAACAAAATATAATCAACAACAGTTTTGTGAGCGTAAAATATCTGCGCATCTGTATCGGGATTTTAACCCTGAACTTTTAATTGTACGTTATTCTATTACTCTATAACCAACTGAACTACCCGACCAATATAAATATACTGACCCAACTTGTTATATTGTTATATTTAAGAAAAATCACAGTGCATTGGGACAAGGATCCTTAATTTAATGACAGAAAACTAAAACATATATTACATTGCATAACATCCCGGCAAACATCTTGGACACCGCCCACATGATCATGGTGCCAGTGTGTGATAACAATCTCCTGAATGGAAGTTTGGAAATCCTTCAGGGCTTTCTTCAGGTTTGTGATATAATCAGGAACATTCGGATCCCCTGCATCAATCAAAATTCTTCTGCAAAGAAAATTTAAACAAATATTAGTTTAAATTTCATTTTCATCACACAAATGAGTGTAATTTCCAAGTGCCAAACTACAGATTGGTCAAGAGTATTTGATAAAATTGTATTTGGTATAACCAGATGTCATATTATTAATCAACTGCAAAAGTGACTTTAACTGAAGTTTTCCATTAGAAAACATTGCTATGGTTAGCATTTTTCCTGGCTATTATAAGCAACACTGTCTTCAGGGAAAATCCTGGAATTTGAGATTATTGGGTCATTCTCAGCAGTTTTTATTCAATATCAAAATTAAGAGGGGCCATTCCACGTAAAATTAAAAGAAAATTGGAATATGGAGAGGTCAATTTCAGTTTTGAGGGGTCAATGGCCCCCTCCAGGATCATCCCTACTGTCTTTTCTTCATGTAACAGTAGAAGTGCAATGACCAGACCAAGGTTTGAACCTGTGACCTCTGAACTCTAGATGGACCCTATAACCAATTGAGCTACATACATTGTCACGGGTGATCGACCCAGTCAAGTTCCGCTACATTCCTGATCACTCCTTCAACAAAGTCTGTAACTTATATTAGGAGACCTCATGCCACGTACCTTTCATTGGTAAACATATATTAAGTTGGGCACCAAATGTGAAAGAGGAGCAAAATGCACAGCAAGACAGCTGGGATTCGAACCTCAGCGGACCTCCGAACTCTAGGTGGACCATGTCAGTTCTAGGATTTAAAACTTACACACTAAAGACAATATAGGTTTATGGAGATATAGATTTTATATAGAGCTACATAAATTTGATAGACAAGACTTTAACTGAGAAAATTTTACTTAACATTAAGTGTTTGATAGTGTAGCAGAATTGAACTGGATTGATTGTCCACAACCAGGAAGCTCAATTGGTAGAACGTACGTCTGCAGTTCGGAGGGTCCCGGGTTCGAAACCCGGTATATATAGCTGTGTTTTTTTCTGCTCCTATTACATTTGGTGTCTATGACCAACCCTTATTTCAAGGTGAATACTTGACAAGGGGATACCAGAATCTGGGTTGTAAATAGTTGTGTCTTCTGGGGCGAAGATTTAAAAAAAGGAGGGAGAAATGTAGCGAAACTGGACTGGCTCTATTGTCGGCGACCAGGTAGCTTATTTGGTATAGCATTCGGTTCAATTTCGGAGGGCCATGGGTTTGAAACCCTAGTTCGGCCATGAACTTTTCCACTCACAATAGCATTAAAACAAGAGGATATATGTTAAACGATAAAGAAAGTAGAATAATTAATTTAAACAGAATCCTTTTTCTGCAAATCATATATATTTATCATTCAGTCATACTTGTCAAAGAAAAAAACTTAAAAACTTAATCAATCCTCAAAATAAATGATTCCAGTTGACAAAAATAAATTGTACACTCATTTTTATAACCAACTGAACATGATCTACCTATTTGTCGGCAATCAACTCAGTCCAGCTCAGTGTCAAATTATTTTGCCCTAAATTCTGTTTGTCCCAGGTCGTTTTGCACTAAGATGTTTATCCCTATATATATGTTTAGTTGTGTATTGCTAATACAGTCTCCTAAGTGTCCCTTAGTCTTTTTTGTCATAAGACTCATTGGATTTGTACCTGGTTGACCAGATCTGCACATACAGTGTATCTAAACCTGCATGAAATTCTTCCGACATATGAAAGCACTGTTCTGAAACAGGATCAATACTGACTCTCAAAAAACACACAACTGTTCATAAAACATGAAAACAGTTAGCATTTAATCATATAAAACATCACAACTGATATTCATATACCTAATTTCCTTATATAATGGAGAAACAACTTAGCTTGGGCAAACTGAATTAAATTCTTTGATTATAAATTCTTTGTGTTTTTCCAAACACAACTAAGCGAAGTGATCGAATTGAGAAAAATAATGTTCATTTCTGTTAAATGTTTGCCGAGCGGTCTCAAACTGTCAAAAGGAAACTAGTTATCACGTTTTCCCATAGGAGCCTGAAGTTCTGTCAATAATAAATAATAATACCGAAAATATGCTTGAAATATAATGTTTTTAAGCATATATGCATATTATAGGTATTTTTTTGTATTACTATTATTATTCATTACTGACAGAACTTCAGGCTTCTGTGGTTTTCCCCACAGGGGCATGGGTCGCTTTACTTGTAATATTAAAAATAGGGGTCTCCTCTATTAAAAAATATTTTATTTTTAGAGACCCCTATTTTTTAATATTTTGTAAGTAAAGCGAGCCATGCCCCTGTGGTTTTCCCCAAAGGATAATGTTAAAGCCCCAAGATTAGGTTGTTAAATAGAGTGACTCACTTTGGTCCTGTACCGACAAGATATGTGTTCGTTCCTTGCAGTGTCATCGGTCTAGAGTTACACCCTAGAATTCTTATAACACGCTCTGAAAGTCGCTCCAAGTTCGGAATTGGGGTTAACTTCTGTACGACGGCTGCCATTTTGAACAATGTTTTTTTACTTCTGAAGTCACATGACTTAAATGTGACCTTGTTCATCAGTGAAGGAAAACGCTTCATTTTGACGGAGAACATCTTGAAATATTCAAGCATCAATATGATCTTGAACTTGAAGGTTCTCCCGTTTCCGGAAGAAGAAAAACAACGTTTCTGATTTTTATTTGTTCATTTGTTTAATTTTCCATGAAGAAGTACTTAAAAAATTCGATATACAACACAGAAAATGACTAGCCAAAGGTTTGTAATCCCGATATGACCTATTTCTTAGGACAGGCCGTGAATCGTTTTCAGAATAATACAATTCTCAAGTGCCATTTGGGTTTGAAGTTTGTTTGATGTCTATTTTAAGATGTAGGCTACATTGTAAGTAAGGACTAGGTTACAGTAACAATCAAAGGAACCATGCAATTCACTCTGTTTATAATTCACCGGAGACGCATTGTTTAGTTAACATGCTGTAAAATATTTTATCGTAGAGAATGACGAATTTGAATTTCAGATACTATTTTTAAAGTACATATTCTGTTGGTATGCGAAGCCCAACATTATTGAACCCATGTGCATTGTAACACTATTAGATCAATGAACAGCAACAGTGGAATCTCTAATAGATATTCAGTCCAAACATGTCTAAACACTGTGGCTTTGAACAATCCTCCAGGTGGTAATGCAATCAATCATTTCACCAGTATAGAAAAAAAGGGTTTCCAAGGATAGATGTATGGCAGGTTTTAATTGTACATAGGATTAGCTTCAAGCTAGAGGGAATTCCCTTTAGCTCAGTGGTAGAGCATCCGATTACCTAGGTTCGATCCCCGGTGGAAGCACACTATTCTCTTTCCTGTTACAAATGGTGTCCATGGCCCTCCCTGTGGTGACAGGGAGTTAGAACCTGGGTTGTGGTGTTCAAAGGCGAACACATTTAATAAAGGGGGAGTACAGTATATACGTAGTGTGGCAGGTTTTAATTGTACATAGGATTACGGTCGCTTTCCAGCTAGAAGGAATTTCCATTGAGCTAAAATTGAGCGTCCGACTAGGAACCTGGAGAAAGTAGGTTTGATCCCCGGTGGAAGCACACTCTTCTCTTTCCTGTTACAGATGGAACTTCACACTCTAGAGTATTTAACTCATAAAGCTACATTGTAGATGGACACTTATAATTATAAAACCATCAGTAATAATCTGGCATATATCCTCGGAGTAATCCCGGGCCCAATCTCCTGTGCGTTGTGTCCACTGCTATCTGCCCTGTGCCCACTTGTATCTCGTAGAAGTATTTGTACGTCCATGCAGGCAGTGAATGATATAATTTCAGTATTGTTTAAATGCTATGGAGTTTGAGTGATGACTACCAATCATGCCACAGGGCAGTGGAGATCATGATCAAGAAACTTTAGTCACACTCTAAATGATGATAATGAAGTAATTAACACATGTATAAAAGAAAAAAACTGCTCATGATTTATGTCTCTATGATTAAAAAATGAGTAACAGGAAAGGAAAATGTACGACCAGTCTGTGACTCGTACCCAGGACCTCGTGTACTCTAGTATACCTTCATTAAGTTGCCAGCGATCAAACCTGTCACGTTCCACTACACTCCTCCCTCCTTCAACAAAGTCTTCGACCCTGAAGACACACGACCATACACCACCTTCCATGGGTTTTTGTTGTGCACAGAATGCTACAGGAGGGGGAAAATACATAGCAAAACTGGGACCCAATTAATGTAATAGTCAGGTGCTGTAACCATTTGAGCTACCTAGTCTCTGGCAATCAACACTGTCCAGTTCTGCTACAGATAGGCTTCAAGTTCAAAGCTGTGCACCTGTTGTAGTGTTGCTAGAAGTCCCTTGTCCTAATACGTTTAATTCCCTTTGCCCAGCACTTGATAAGTTAAGACATATACATGTACATATGCATGTACTTTGAGAAGTGGCAATTGCAACAAGAGTTCACCACTGTCACAAGTTAAGACATTGCTTTGTAAGTAATAAGCAACAAGCCAGAACAATATTAAAATTTGAAACATCCAAACACAAGAGTGACACCCTGCCAACTGAGAATTCTGTTCTATGACATGGTCACATCCGGCTGTATATATACGGTAAACCTCCGGTCAGTTCGAATAGGCGGATAGTTCGAACACACTTTTTGAACAATACAAATAATAATTTTCTGTCTAGTGACTAATGGTTCGAACCCTGCTTACACACGTTTCAGATTGTTCAAACACACAACTTAAGTAACTGAACTTACGTAATTATTGATCGAGGTTGGCTATCAGCCATGCGATAATAGCCTCGCGAAACATGATTAAACTTTATCAATTTGAGCATCGACAGCGTTTAACTACTGAAAACCGTAAGTACTCGTGTGCGACCATTGTTGTCATCAATTCGTACAATATAAATTTACATAAATAAGTACTCTTTATTTTAGCAGCTATAATTTCGTGAAATTTGAACAGGATTGACAATATTTATTTAATTTTGTTCTAACAGACTGAAGGTTTACCGTAGGTCCTGTCCAAATTCACTTCAAACTTATTGTACATTTTGTATATTGAAAAGACTACATTATATTTGTACTACCGTATTCACTGTAATTATGCACCCAGGGTACTTAAAAATAAGCTTAAATGGGGGCGCTTATAACAGAAGGACATTACAAACATTCCAGTGTAGCTGCAGGTTTGGATATCAAATATTACCTAGATCTGCTTCATTGCGAAGCCCAGTCATGATCCCCAGTCATAAGTCTCAACTTTATAGTGTAACAACTGTAAATCATTGACTTACCCTCAGCAGGTCTCGGATGGGGGTTTATATAATTTCAATTCCTCTGGAAATAGGGTGAGGGGTGCTTATAAGGAAAGGGAGCCAATTACATTGTACGTCGAATACGGTAATGATTTCACTGTTGCATTGTCTAATATATATAGATCACAAAATAGCTGATTGACCTTAATCCTTAGGTATACAATAATGGTAAGTAAAACCTACGTACAAGAAGTGTTTGTCCTGTATTCAGTATATTCAATATGGCTTAATTAGGTTTATGAAATATAAGCTATATTTAATTGAACTACATTTATAGGTATGTAATTCTAATACAGTAATTAAGAATCAAATTTCTTGCAATAATCAAATATCATATGTTTGCTGTTCCAATTGGTTAAATAGAGATAATGTTTTGATTTCCTAGAAATGTATAATGTGTCATTTGTATGTATGTAATATTTTAAACATAAGGAATTGTTCCAATTAATTTCAGTATCATCATGATATGGTCGATATCAATCAATTTGTTCTCTTGTAAGACTTACACTTTTATATATTGACACATTAATATGATGTGTACAGTACTGTGTATATGATATTTTCAAGACATGAAATGTACACTGAACTTCTTACAGCTGGTGTCAGTTGTTTCACCCATAACCATGTTAATAAATTATCTTGCTGAACCATTTACATGTATATATCAATATATAGTTATGTCATTAATTTATTCATTTCTATTTTTCATTATGCAGTGAATTAACAAAATTAAGTGATGAAAGTTTGGCGCGACCTCCAGACGAAGTGTTTGATATTATTTGTAAGATAGGACGAGGGTAAGGTTTGACAGGCACCTGTTGCTATGGTAACTTGCGGTCATGTGCCTGCTGTTAGCTCTGCCCTCCCCATATCAGTTGTGCAATCACATTTCAGCTTGCATTTGTTATTTTTGTTGTTCATTTGTTACTTGAAGGCCAAACAAACAATATCTGGTTCTTTGCAATTGTTGATTTTTCGTCTCCAAAAATTTGTAGCGCGGAATGAAAATAATTCCTGCCAAAAAATATTTTGTTATTTGTTAACAAATTTATATTAGATTGCTAGAGTTGTTTGTTTGGTCTTTTGATCTGTACAAATGATGTATAGATCAGAATTACCATTGTATACACATGTTGATACACATGTATGACACCTTCCTTCATCTTGCATCTCTAACTTGCATGTACATGTAAATATGACTTAATATACATCTTTCCTGTAAGTACAAGTATATTTCGTCAAATATAGAAGAACTTTTTTCACAGTTTAATTATTGCATCGTGAGTTTTCGAATGTTTTAAATTAAATGGCCAATTATGTATAAGCGACCAATTCAACTAGCTATGTTACAGTAATATTCATGATAAGTGACATTGTATATTAAATATAAGTTATTTATATTTTGAATTTCTTTTTATCGTAAAATAATATAAGAAACCTTGATGGCGTAATTAAAAACGAACTTTAAATTGCAAACTGTCTTTTATTCTTGAGATTCTGATCAGTACATACAGTATTTAAATTACATTATAATACATTTTTTTATTTTTTTGTACATGAATAAGCAGTCAAATAGATTTTAAAATATTTTCAAGATAAATTATTCAGATGATACATTCATCAGCATATTTATAGCACGGTACTTTTGACATGTTTCAATTTAAAACTTATAATACATGTCATGAAGTTGCAGCTTTTCTTCTTCTGAATGTCATAAATCATATTCTTAGGTAACATATTTCTGATCAGTGTGTGGCATTATAATAGGTTCAAGTATCTAAAAAGTCTTGCATTTAAAAATTTGTTGAAATTTATAAGTTGACTTTGTATGTTAATTGTTATATTATTGTACCTCAAACTTTGAATCATCTCCGATTCTGGTAGAACGAAAATAGATAATGTTTATTGCAATTATAAAGCAGATCAAATACTTCTTAAAATTTTGTATTGTGAATTTTCTGTCAATTGGCTAGAGTCACGATCGTGAAGTCAGTGTAATAAAGGTTCTATAGATCAACATTCTCATACACTTGCCAACTTTTTAAAATATTCCATGAGGGGAGATTATAATTATATGTGTACTCAGAATTTAAAAGTACAAATAAGATGTGTGTGTGCACCCTAGGGGGAAAATAATGTTTTTTTAAATGACATCTTTTGAGCTGGTCTTTCAGATGAAATCATCAGATCTTAAAAAAATTAGGAAAAGTTCAGCTATAATTCACAAATTGAAAATGCTCAATTTTATGGTCCAAAATCAGGAATCTCCCTGCAAAATAGAGAGAGTTTGCAGTTATGAATTCTGGGAAAATCCTGTCTGACATATATAGCTATGTACATTATACATTGGAATATATTTTTAGTCTACCCTATAAGTATTCTGCTTTTTGTTAGGATCTCCGCCTACACACTCCATCATATTCCTCCTAATATTTTTTGCTCTGTCTGTATACTTTTACATTCATTTTTACTGACCGTTTCCTAACTATGCTTTTAATTTTTTTTCATATTTATTTTTAACTTTTGAAGTATAATAATATAATTATAGACATTCAGTATTTACAGTATTTTCACTAAAATTATAAATTCAAGTGTCGGTTAGCATTCCTGTATGAATCTGTAGCTCCAACTAGTGGTTATGATAACCTACCTTTGTATATCTATGGAGATTTCACCTGGCCTTGACCTTTAAACTTAGCTTGGAACAACTTGTGACATACCTTTTGATGTTGTTAGCATGTGTATATGATGATGTTAGTAATTTGTGTACGGTGGTTGTGGATATGGTATCTTGGAAAACAAAACAATTGTTGTTGTTTGTTTTCAGTGCATGCATGATGACCTCAGGATTTTAGCGTTAACGTCAAAATTGATGGAGCAAATTATTCCAAGTGATGCTCAAAGGAAAAAATAATAAATTGTAATATAATTAAGTTCTGGACTTCTTTCTCAAGATTTTAACAATACTTTCTGATTTTTCCTTGGAACATTGAAAGTTTTAATTTGCTAGAAATAAAGCCCTGTTTATATATATATGATTTAACTTGCTTCCATATATGGGTTGTAAGGAGAAATTTCGCATGAATTCTGAAGAAAAATGAAAATATATTTATTAATCTATATAGAATTCAATGTTGGCTGTCAAGTACATAAATGATATATCAGTATACATCATTTTTCTAAAATCCAACGATACACAAAAATATTTATGGATGATATATATATAATTTTTTATAATATATCCTTTGTCATTATGCATGATACTTCATCAGGAATGCCAAATCCACAACTACAAGAATGCGAGCTGAAGTTATCGGTGATCTGTACTAGTACTTGTGGTTTTGCCCAAAACAGCATTGTGCATTTTCCTTCCAGAATCATTTCGGAGCTAGCTAGATACAACTAGAATGTTACATGGTATCGGTCTGACACAGGGAAGTATTTCAGAATGGGGCCTGTCTTTTAATAAAACACTTTTCTGTTGTATAAATCACATAGTATAACAAGGGTGATACTAATCAATTTCTACCTTTTATTGTATCTAACTTATACGCACACACTCAAAAAATTGTCGAAATTCAAAAATTCCATTTTCAAAAATAAGTGACTGGATATTATCTTCTCTGTAATATAAAATGTCTCCTATCATTTAAATGTAATCTTTAGAGATAGATTTTAATTTTGGCAAAAATGATTGTTTTTTGTGCCCTGCTTGGCGAAACCATTTGTTTGTTGCCATTTTCGTTAAAATATAATCTTTATATGTAAGTTAAAAGATCTAGAACTGTCAGTGTTTTTTCGCCCTGACTACTGTCGATACCTTTTGTTAGTGACCATGTACCATGTCAGTTGTATGTAGCTAGCTGGAGTAGCCAGACGATGGGTTGTGCAGTAGTGTACTAGGCCAGACGGCAGATAAGGCACAGACTGTAGGTATCGCTAAAAGTAACCATCATGGCCATCTCTTCTTGTATCGTCATCACAGTGTCAATATTGGTGATATTCATTCAATTTCATTATTAATTTGTGTTGACCATTGTCAACATTGAAGACTTAATCACCATTGCAAACATTTGCAACATGACTCATTGTCAACATTGGAGCTATGACTGGCATTGTCAACATTGAAGATGTGCTTTAAATTGCCAGCACTAATGATGATCATCATTGCCAATATTGGCAATATGAACCATTGTCAACATTGGCAATATGAACCATTATCAACATATTGGCAATATGAACCATTATCATCATTGGCAATATGAATAATTGTCAATATTGGCAACATGAATCATTGTCAACATTAATTTTGGCAACATGAATCATTGTTAACATTGGCAACATGAATCATTGTTAACATTGGCAACATGAATCATTGTCAACATTAGCAACATGACTACATATTAAAGGTAGGAGCTGTTTTGTAAACAAATTGATGACATGACTATCATTGTCAACAATATAGCAACAATGGTCAATATTGTCAACATTATTTTTATTAAATGACACTGCCTTTGACCACCATACCTGTAAGAGATGACCGCGATGGTGTACATCTAGCATTGACCGCTGTCCACGTTGGTTAACAGCCTGGCTGTGTGCTGCTTGCCCTGTGCTTTGTTCGCTTCCCTTTTTAGTTGGCTTGTCCTTTTGTGTTCCTTAGTGACCCCCTAAAGAGATTACAAGAGGATGACCTCACACGACCCCCAGAGGAGGTGTTCGACGTGTTGGGCAAGTTGGGCGAGGGGTAAGACACATCAGGGTGTTCTTATAGAACATATGTGTACAGTAGATATTTAGGAGACTCCAGGCCTCTGTACATATTAATATTCTGTTAACGATAGCAGAATATTCATACACAGCATACTGTAAATGTTTATAATGATACTAAACCAGTTGGATATATTAGAATTTGTCATAGTAAATGATAATTAAAAAGGTTGAATTTTCTCCAACTTGAACAATTCAATGAGACATAACTGACTTTTTCAGTATTTGCCAATTAAATCTTAAACAGTCCATTAAAAGTATCAGCTTTGTGTATCAGTCAGTAGATTTAGCAGGTTTTTTCGATTTCTTGTAACAGTAGTTTGAGCAGGGTTTACAATTTCTGTGTGTCAGTAGATTGATTAGGTTTCGTTGCTTCTTTGTGCCGATTGATTTTCCTGTGTTTTATTAATTCTATGGGCTGTCATGCAGGTAATGGACAGGTGTATAAGTCTGTGTGCCGGTATATAAATAATGATACAGTTTTTTTAACAACTTCGTATAAAAATTGTTAGTCCTGAACATTAGGCTTGTGGTTAATTATATATTAATTGTTGTGTAAGCACATTGGAATAATGATTAATTCTAATAACTATCGGTCAAGATAATGCATCATTTTATTGTCTTCTTAGATAAATTTGTTAAATTAATTTGCTTTTCCCTTAAAAAAATATATTATTTTTTGAATTTTAGTTTCCAAGTTAAACATCACTTGTTTAAATGTTAACTATATAAAACACTGTGTAGAGTTCACATGCAGGTGTTTCATTAAATCACATATCGTTTTAATTCTCCTTGTGACATTTCTACACTTAATATTTTGGTAGTTGATGTCCTACATGTTTCTATTTATTTCTGATGGTGTTCTGTTAATTCTTGAAAGTTGGAAAACTAGACTGGAGCCTTACTTAATTTTTCTGGTTTGCAAAGACAATAAACCCTCACTATTGGGCATGATCAGTATTTCCTTATAATAGTTAAGACCATACAATTCAAAGTTATCTTATAAGGGGAAAACATTATATTATTGATAAAAGGCTCTTTTCACATAATTAGAAAATGGGTTGGATTTTAGCAATTACCTTATTTTGATCTGCATATAATGGGGGTGAAAGTTGAAAATGTCTCTACACTAGGGGTTGGAACCCGGAAGAATTGTAAAATTTACATCACTGGGGCTTTTTGAGTAGTTTGAGAGGTATACAAATTCCTTTCTTCCCCTTGCATTCATGTTTATATAATGATAGGTGGGAATGATGTTCTATATTTGTTTACCTATTGACTTCAAATTTAGGATTAGGAATACATGTCTTTCCTGCCCTCTAGCCCCTACTCTTTCTTATATAATAAGTAGCTATAGAAAAGCTATGGCATTCTGCTTCCAAGGGCATGCCAAGAAGTGACCTCCCCTTCCACTTTCCATCCTTTGGTTGGAAGTCTCAATTGCCCTTAATTTAATAGTGTAAAAATAGATGAGAGCTAATTCCTGGGTGTAAATCCATCTTCAGTGGTTGGAGATCTAGATACAGTAGGAATGTCTAAATCCCTCGTCAGTGGCTGGAGGTCTGGATGTCTAAATCCCTCTTCAGTAGCTGGAGGTCAGAATGTCTAAATCCCTCTTCAGTGGCTGGAGGTCGGAATGTCTTAATCCCTCTTCAGTGGCTGGAGGTCGGAATGTCTAAATCCCTCTTCAGAGGCTGGAGGTACAGTAGAAATGTCTAAATCCCTCTTCAGTGGCTGGAGGTCGGAATGTCTAAATCCCTCTTCAGAGGCTGGAGGTACAGTAGAAATATCTAAATCCCTCCTCAGTGGCTGGAGGTCGGAATGTCTAAATCCCTCTTCAGAGGCTGGAGGTACAGTAGGAATGTCTAAATTCCCTCTTCAGTGGCTGGAGGTCGGAATGTCTAAATTCCTCTTCAGCTGCTGAAGGTAGGAATGTCTAAATCCCTCTTCAGTGGCTGGAGGTAGGAATGGCTATTAGTAAAGACACCCAGTGCACCATCTCTTGTAGTTGCATTTTTAATTGTCTGCTTTTGTGGAAATGGTTTCTCATAGACACAAAACATGCTTGTCTGATTTTGTTTTGTTTGCATCATACAATATAATTTGCATCGTTTGTTGATATATTTTTGTATTATATATTGTTTAATGACTATCCCGATATTGAATGTATAGACAATTATAGATAGTGCATATTCAAATGTTATATTAATTATGCCACTTTTAGTTGAATTGAATTTAAATAAATATTCATAATAGCATACTGGTAATGATATTTTTATTTTCTTAAATTCATTTAGAAAAAAAACAACATATTCTATCATAATACATTCCAGAACAAATCTATAGAAATTATAAATGAACTGTTTTTCAATTATAAAAATTAAATATCAAATATGCGGAAAAGAAAAAAGAAAAAAAATTCTTGAGGATTTACAAAAACAATTAATCAACATATTGCCACATTTTCTTCCTTTAATGTTTGAAATGTGTGGTCCCTAGGTCCTATGGCAGTGTGTACAAAGCACTCCACAAGGAGTCGGGACAGGTCCTGGCCATCAAGCAGGTTCCTGTTGATACCGACCTGCAGGAGATCATAAAGGAAATCTCCATCATGCAGCAGTGCGACAGTACCTTCATTGTCAAATACTACGGCAGCTACTTCAAAAACACAGACCTATGGGTAGGTACTTCAAAAAACACAGCTATTGGTATGTACTTCATGAACACAGACCTATGGGTATGTACTTCATAAACACAGACCTATGGGTATGTACTTCATGAACACAGTACCTATGGGTATGTACTTCATAAACACAGACGTATGGGTATGTACTTCATAAACACATACCTATGGCCGATATGTACTTCATAAACACAGACCTATGGGTATGAACTTCATAAACACAGACCTATGGGTATGTACTTCATGAGCACAGACCTATGGGTATGTACTTCATAAACACAGACCTATAGGTATGTATTTCATAAAACACAGAGCTATGGGTATGTACTTCATAAACACAGACCTATAGGAATGTACTTCATAAAACACAGAGCTATGGGTATGTACTTCATAAACACAGACCTATAGGTATGTACTTCATAAAACACAGAGCTATGGGTATGTACTTCATAAACACGGACCTATGGGTATGTAGTTCATAAACACAGACCTATGAGTATGTACTTCATAAACACAGTTCCTATGGGTATGTACTAATAAACACAGACCTATGGGTATGTAGTTCATAAACACAGACCTATGGGTATGTACTTCATAAAACACAGACTTATGGGTATGTACTTCATAAACACAGACCTCTGGGTATGTACATCAAAAACACAGACCTATGGGTATGTACTTCATAAACACAGACCTATGGGTATGGAGTTCAGAAACACAGACCCATGGGTATGGAGTTCAGAAACACATACCTATGGGTATGTAGTTCTGAAACACAGACCTATGGGTAAAGATGGTATGTACTTCAAAAACACAGACCAAGACTTTAATAACACAGACTTGTGTGTTTGTACGATAAAACCCCCAGACTAAATTATTAAAATACCTGGTAAGTACTAGTAGAGACCTAGGGGTGCTCCATTGCTCTACTGTGTTTTGCATAAGAGACCCATTTAATATGTGTATATAACAATATTGTGTCGAAATACATGCACCATTTCGCTGGATTTTGATTTTGTTTCTCTTCTTGAATTTATTTGAAAAATAATTTTTGATATTGAAATTAATGATTTAAAGGCAAAACTACTATAATTTAGGAAGTTGTTGAACCTAACATTTTTAGGAATTTCTATTCGTTCTTTACAGATCGTGATGGAGTATTGCGGAGCTGGTTCAGTATCTGACATTATGAGACTTCGCAACAAAACAGTGAGTTGAGCTTAAAAGTTTGTAATATCATCAGGTGATAAGATCATACTCAGGAAATAGTCCATCCCCCAATTTATATACAGGGTTTGTAATGAGAGTTTTATCAAGGTGAGATAGAGGGCAAATATACTTAAAACCAGGGCCTTGAAATTAAGAAATACCTTGTATTAATGGAAGAGGTCAAATAATTGTGTTTTTGGAGAACTCACAAGCTCATTCTACATCTGTACGTTCCACAATGGTCTATGTCAAAAAGTTGTAATACATGTAGCATCTAAGACACTATTTCCCCCTGCATTTAATAAGAAATACCTGTTTTACTAATGGAATAGGTGAGATAATTTGTAATTTGGAAAACTCACAAGCAATTTGTACATTTTTATGCTATGTACTGTACCATATGTGTATGTTAAAAATTTGTGATGGCATCTAAGACTCGTTTTTACCCCACATTGACAACAATGTTGAAGATGTTTATATGATACCTGTGTTTATTTGAACTAATATAAATGTATGCCGAATTTCGAATTACTATTGCTTAATTTTCTACGAGATTACATATTTCGAAAATATATAGTAAATGTAAGTATAAAACGGCTTTTTCAATTGCCATTCTCCTTGGCAATATAGAAGCCAAATGGACAACTCAACCTGAATCACAAGCATGTTCAGGATCACTGAATTTTCCTTTTTTCCAGGTGGCATTAATATTGTTTAAGACAGTATATGTAAATAGAGAATAATACATTCCTTTTTCCATATCACACTCAGTACTAGTATCCACCTGAGACTCCCAATATCAGCCCGAGGGTTGATACTGGATGTGATATGGAAAAAGGCATGTTTTATTCTGTTTATTAGATACCTACTAATAAAATACAGATGGGTCTTCTATCTTATGATCGATTTTTCTTTTGAATTTTTGAAAAAACGAAAAAAATCCAAAAGGGGTGTGATACGGGTTTTGCAGGCTGATACGGAGAGGGTTGATACAGGTTTTTGAGGGTGAGGGCTGATATGGATTAGAGTAATTGTGACGTATCGCATATACAAAAAACCTGTATTTATTAGTATTAGTAATTAGTAATGATCTGTGATATAGCATGGGGGTCATAAAAATTTACGGAAAACTGATGGACAGAATGTTGTTAAACATAAATCCTTACTGTAAAATCTGTAATTCTTACTGTAAAATCTGTAATTCTGACTGTAAGATCTGTAATTCTTAATTTCTTTTTTGTCTTACAGCTGTCTGAAGATGAGATAGCTACCATCTTGTTTGATACACTGAAGGGTCTAGAGTATTTACACTCGCGACGGAAAATACACAGGGATATCAAGGCAGGGAACATCCTCCTTAACACAGAAGGGCACGCCAAACTGGCAGACTTCGGCGTGGCAGGACAATTAACGGTGAGAAATGAGAGGGGCATGTGATATTGACAGACTTGGGTGTATCAGAAGAACTGAGAGGGGCATGTGATATTGACAGACTTAGGTGTATCAGAAGAACTGAGAGGGGCATGTCATATTGACAGACTTGGGTGTATCAGAAGAACTGAGAGGGGCATGTCATATTGACAAACTTGGGTGTATCAGAAGAACTGAGAGGGGCATGTGATATCGACAGGCTTAGGTGTATCAGAAGAACTGAAAAGGGCATGTGATATTGACAGACTTGGTTGTATCAGAAGAACTGAGAGGGGCATAAGATATTGACAGACTTGGGGGTATCAGAAGAACTGAGAGGGGATTGTGATATTGACAGACTTAGATGTATCAGAAGAACTGAGAGGGGCATGTCATATTGACAGACTTGGGTGTATCAGAAAAACTGAGAGGGGCATGTCATATTGAAGGGCTTATGGGTATCAGAAGAACTGAGAGGGGCATGTCATATTGACAGACTTGGGTGTATCAGAAGAACTGAGAGGGGCATGTCATATTGACAAATTGGGTGTATCAGAAGAACTGAGAGGGGCATGTGATATCGACAGGCTTAGGTGTATCAGAAGAACTGAAAAGGGCATGTGATATTGACAGACTAAGAGGTATCAGAAGAACTGAGAGGGGCATGTGATATTGACAGACTTAGGTGTATCAGAAGAACTGAGAGGGGCATGCGATATTGACAGACTTGGGTGTATCAGATGTTAAGATGTTAAGAACTGGAAGCCAGACTAAGCCTAGTTGGACAACTCTTACTGTGTCCTTGATATTCTGTGATGTTAACCCTTTCACCCCTATATAATTTTAATAACCTCTACCATAAACTGATCTGGATGAGTCCATTATGGTCTACAGTGTTAAAAGGGTTAAATCAACTATACCATTTATTTTTTTCATTATTCCAGGACACAATGGCCAAAAGAAACACTGTGATAGGCACACCATATTGGATGGCTCCAGAGGTTATACAGGAGATTGGGTACGACTGTGTAGCAGATATCTGGAGTTTACGTAAGTACCAGAGGTTATACAGGAGGTTTGGTATGACTGTGTAGCAGATATCTGGAGTTTACGTAAGTACCAGAGGTTATACAGGAGGTTTGGTATGACTGTGTAGCAGATATCTGGAGTTTACGTAAGTACCAGAGGTTATACAGGAGGTTTGGTATGACTGTGTAGCAGATATCTGGAGTTTAGGTAAGTACCAGAGGTTATCCAGGAGATTGGGTACGACTGTGTAGCAGATATCTGGAGTTTAGGTAAGTACCAGAGGTTAGACAGGAGATTGGGTACGACTGTGTAGCAGATATATGTAGTTTAGGTAAGTACCAGAGGTTATACAGGAGGTTTGGTGCGACTGTGTAGCAGATATATGGAGTTTCGGTAAGTACCAGAGGTTATACAGGAGATTGGATACGACTGTGTAGCAGCTATATGGAGTCTAGGTAAGTACCCGAGGTTATACAGGAGATTGGGTACGACTATGTAGCAGATATATGGAGTTTAGGTAAGTGCCAGAGGTTATACAGGAGATTGGGTACGACCGTGTAGCAGATATATGGAGTCTAGGTAAGTACCAGAGGTTATACAGGAGGTTTGGTGCGACTGTGTAGCAGATATATGGAGTTTCGGTAAGTACCAGAGGTTATACAGGAGATTGGATACGACTGTGTAGCAGCTATATGGAGTTTAGGTAAGTACCAGAGGTTAGACAGGAGATTGGGTACGACTGTGTAGCAGCTATATGGAGTCTAGGTAAGTACCCGAGGTTATACAGGAGATTGGGTACGACCGTGTAGCAGATATATGGAGTCTAGGTAAGTACCAGAGGTTATACAGGAGGTTTGGTGCGACTGTGTAGCAGATATATGGAGTTTCGGTAAGTACCAGAGGTTATACAGGAGATCGGGTACGACTGTGTAGCAGATATATGGAGTCTAGGTAAGTACCAGAGGTTATACAGGAGGTTTGGTATGACTGTGTAGCAGATATCTGGAGTTTAGGTAAGTACCAGAGGTTATCCAGGAGATTGGGTACGACTGTGTAGCAGCTATATGGAGTCTAGGTAAGTACCCGAGGTTATACAGGAGATTGGGTACGACTGTGTGGCAGATATATGGAGTTTAGGTAAGTACCAGAGGGTATACAGGAGGTTTGGGACGACTGTGTAGCAGATATATGGAGTTTCGGTAAGTACCAGAGGTTATACAGGAGATTGGGGACGACTGTGTAGCAGATATATGGAGTTTCGGTAAGTACCAGAGGTTATACAGGAGATCGGGTACGACTGTGTAGCAGATATATGGCGTTTAGGTAAGTACCAGAGGTTATACAGGAGGTTTGGTACGACTGTGTAGCAGATATATGGAGGTTAGGTAAGTACCAGAGGTTATACAGGAGGTTTGGGACGACTGTGTAGCAGATATCTGGAGTTTACGTAAGTACCAGAGGTTATACAGGAGGTTTGGTATGACTGTGTAGCAGATATCTGGAGTTTAGGTAAGTACCAGAGGTTATCCAGGAGATTGGGTACGACTGTGTAGCAGGTATATGGAGTTTAGGTAAGTACCAGAGGGTATACAGGAGGTTTGGGACGACTGTGTAGCAGATATCTGGAGTTTACGTAAGTACCAGAGGTTATACAGGAGGTTTGGTACGACTGTGTAGCAGATATCTGGAGTTTAGGTAGGTACTAGTTGTCTATAAGGGTTCATGTTGTAAATGGCTTTGTTTTATCATCTTTAGTAAGGTATAAGTGTAGCAATTTGTAAAACTGCATGAAATAACAAGCTCTTTATTCATGAAACCAAAGTTTTTTCTGGGTTGCTCACATTATGTTTTCCTTGTTATTTTCTTTATATACTGACTAAGGAAATTTGAAGTGTTTACACTGTATGCCAGGAAATATTTGCCTTTATTGCCCTCCGTAATGAGGGCGAATTTATCTTATTGCCCTCCGTAATGAGGGCAAATTTATCATGACACAGGATATCATTACACAATACGCCATATAGAGTAATCACATTTAAGTGGAGAGAAATTATCATTAGTGAATATGTAGTTTACCAGAGACAGTGAAATTTTTCTGTTATTCATATGAGGCCATTATTTTGTCAATGCCTTCGCTAGGGGTAGAAACTGCATCATCTGGTATACTAGTCTTGCACTCTACCAAATGACCTAAAGAGAAATTCTCCCAAGCCGAGTTGGTAAGAAGCACCTATTATTTAACAAGTTACAGCATTTCTTGTTGAAGCACCGATGAGTATTTTTGTCAATATTTTCCAGCACCTTCCTATGTGGGCACTAAGGTAACAGAAGCCACTATTTTTTCAATACCTTCACTAGGGGTCGAACCCAGGACCTCTGATATACTAGTCTTACGTTCTGCTGAATGAGCTAAAGAGAAATTCTCCGTAGCTGAGTCAGTAGGAAACGACTAGTATTTTACCAGGATGACATACATTATATTGTTGTATGGACTTTATCGACCTTGGACTGAGTCCTTCCTCGGTCAGTATCATTGTTCCGACATAGATGGATATTTGATGTGTGTATTTCTGGTGTGTTACAGGTATAACAGCATTAGAAATGGCCGAAGGAAAACCACCCTACGGAGATATTCATCCTATGAGAGTAAGTGTGTGTTGTAAATCTGGTAAACTTCTGCCATCTCCTGAGCAGGCATCTTTAAGTTGTAAGATAATCAATCAATCAATAAATGTTGTCAGTAATAAGTCTTGTGTAAATTGGCCCATATTCCTATTTAGGATTTAGGAAAAATGATAGTAATGAAATATATATGACATTATAATACTGTATATCAGGAAATTTTTGCCGCAATTTTACTTTCACCTTTATACACACTCCGTAATGAGGGCAAATTTATCATTGCAACAAACATTATAAAATAACATTATAGACTTATAAGCAAAAAAAGTTGATCATTTGCTTTTGATATAAGAAGAGAAAGGTATTGCTTAAAAATTTCATCGGGTTTAAATTTGTAAACATATAATAAATATCTAAAATGCATAAATGACTATTAATAACATTGTTTTGACAGGCAATATTTATGATACCCACGAAGCCTCCTCCCTCCTTTCGGAACCCAGACAAGTGGTCGCCAGAATTTATAGACTTTGTCTCCAAGTGTCTCATCAAAAATCCAGAACAGAGAGCTACAGCACCGGAACTTATGAACGTATGTGCTGTGTTGTATCTACAATATATTTTCATGGGTCTTTTTCTACTATATTGCTAAAACGATGGACCACACAATGTAAAATTTAAATACTTCCAGAAATTCTACGAGTCCCATCAAGATTCTAGAGTATGGTCGCCCCTTCTGCATATGCGGTTCAACTGGATAATCTGTTTTTAAATGTAACATTTTTGGGTATAAATCCTGGTGGACCTGCAAATGTTTATGCAGGCCTTGTGCATGGATTTGTCAAGGGGCACCTGAAAACAGGAATCAGATTACTAGGTCCAACCTTATTTCATAGAAGAACAAATCTGGTCCAACTGGTTCAACAGTTTGGATCGCGATATATGGATGCAGCCTGGGATTTGGGACTTGTATATGTAGATTTGTCACTGGATGTGTATTTTTCATCTGGAGCCAGTTAAAGATTTGTTAGCTTTTATTAGACTTGATTATAAATACTTTATTAAAACCTATAGAGGATGTTGGGAAAGTTCCTTGAACAGGTGATTTTCAATGACACAAACCTAAGTTAGTTTCATTAAAAGTCAGTGTGCACGTGATGGGAGGGGACATACTTTTCGATCCTGTTTATTACACAATTTAACTATGATCAATTGAAAAAAAATGTTAAACTTATTTATTAGATAAAAGAACGAAGATAAAGTTCAAACTTTTACCTTAAAGTTATTAATAAGTTTATCTTATATATTGAACTATTTTGGCTGATATAAAAACAAAATTTATTTAAGCTGTGAATGTTTCCGCAAATTTTGTTTACGTCCTAAAACACACATGCCCACTTAATAGGGCTTCATGTATGTTTGTCAGCAAAAGAAATGTGTGCTATAGGACCATATCAATATTTGCTAAAATATTCATTACTTATATTTACATTTTGATAGAGTAATTATGCTTTATTTAGTTATTTCGAACAGTTTTATGAACAGCAAATAAAGTGTTGATATCAATGAAATTGATGACGTTACATAAGCAAATGTTGTTATAGTCTCATAACAATATTTGCCTTCTCAATGCAATGGAAGGATGCATAGCAAATGTAAATATCATATCTTGATGTTTGCAAATCTTCACCACTTTAAATATGTTTTACAGTAATGGTTGCAACTTAACATGTTCAATACATATATAGGATAAGATTATGATTATTTTCCTTACAGCATGAATTTATAAAGAATGCCCAGCCGTGTACAATATTACAAGATATCATCAAAGAAGCCAAAGAGATTCTTACCGCACAAACTTCAGCTACCACGAATGGTGATGACTCGGTAAGTTTCCTTCTCGTAATCATTATTGATCAATCAAAACAAAATGTTGGATAGATTTACTCCTTTGAGCCACATTAGCCCAGCCACTACTAGTGTTCGGCCCAGTTGTTCAAATGGTGATTATTGCTTAATCAGTGTTTAATAGCGCAAATTTCAATTTTTGTTCAAATTTCAAACGCAACCATTGAATTAGTTATAACTTTCCAGATGTCAAATATTTACTAGAGCGCCTTTTGAAGAACAGGGCCCAGTTGTTTTAGAGAAAAATTGCAAAAATGAAAGCCCTTGTAAAAAAAAAACTGTTACACGGTACTTTTGAACTACAAGGTGGTTGGATTATCGACTAGGAATGAAGATGGCTGAGTTGTCAAGGTTCCTTTTGATCTATCTGGCCTTATCTACGACTTCTAAAATCTCAGTTTCATTATGACACTAATAATTGATCATGTACAGTACATCTCCTTTACTTTTATGTATTTTTTCAGCACATATTGTCTTGTGAATTATCTCCCTTGTATCAGGAACATTTGTTGTATTTTCATGACACTTGTCTTTAATAATATAAATTTAATGAAAAAAAGGAAATGTTTTGTATCAATTACATGTACAGAGAATGTTATCAAGATACAAAAAAGGGTAAGACATTTTTAAAAAAAAAAGAATTTTTAAAACATTCCTTTTTTTTTTTTTAGGGAGAGGAAGATGACGTGGACTCGGGTACCATGTTACATAAAAGAGATGACACAATGAAATCTCAGTCGGGATCGGTGGGTTAGTATGAAACTGAAATGTTAAATGTGAAACTTTGAAGGGTTGGATATTACAAGTAATTTTCATATTGCAATATGTTGTAATATTTTAGCAAGCATTGCAATGTGTCACAGTACTCCTAGACATATTGTATGTTTCTAGTGATTTTCTATATACTGGTAGAAAATACGAAAAGTGAGCATCAAATCTGCAATGAAAATTGGACAATTATTGCATGCAGTTTTGGAAGATATCAAACCATGCATATTCCTGCATTCAGATAAAATTGATTCAATCTTAATGTTATTTCTGTACAATTATTTCATAACTTTGTTTAAACCCCCACGACAAAGAATTCAAAACATATTGCAATATAAATATGAATATGTTACTAATCAAATATTGCAATTTATCACATAACATGTACTGTTTTATCCAGTGAATATACCCATGTCATTTTTTTTCTTCCGATTAACCCATGTCATATGACCTATCAGCCATGTGATTGTTTCAATTGTGATGTCACGCTAGGACAAGTACATGACGTCACAGACTTCAGCACTGGAGTCAAAATGGCGGCCTTTTACATTTCATGGTTGCATGAAATAATCGTTTTACAAGAAAAATCCTCAAATCTTGATTATGTGATAAAAAGGATCTTACACTCGTTTTCATTTCATATGAAATTTATGAAACTTGTCACAAATTTTTCATTTTAGCTGCCAGAGGCTCGCTAAATTGAAAAATTCTTAGACTCGTTTCATAAATCTCATATAAAATGGAAACTCATGTAAGATCCTATATATATTGGTACATGTACTGCAATATTATCGCCCACCCCTAAAAATTTGTGAACTTGTGTATAAAAACAAACAAAGAAGAAGTCAATGATGGATCAAAATATGCAAGGCCCTAAGAAGCAGGTTATTTATCTTAACTTATGTAACATTAATATTGTTTCACAGTAAGAATTGTTAGGTGTCTTTGCCTGCTCATAAAAGTTAATCCTTCCCTTCAGGAACTTTTCCTGTGAAGTAGCACTTGCTTAATAGGAAGACTAACGAACAATATAAAATTACTTTCTGCAAGTTATTTTTTTACTCATTACCAAGATTAATTCCACTTGTTTGTGAACCAGTATTTCTTAAGGTCATAGGAGTGTATTGCTAAACGGAAATAGGAAGTATATGCCTAGTTGAAAATCCAATGTAGGGAGACAGTATCATAATTTCCGTATATTCTAATGTTTAGTATTAAAACAATGAATATTGTATGCTTATTATTGACAGAACAGTGTGGTCTTTCAATATTAAAGTATTTTAAAGCAATCAAGGCATTAATTCAGTTGTTTTTTAATCAATGAGTCACATGTGTCCATTACTTCAGGAAACCGGCTACCTATACTATTTCGCTACTGTGAAGTTTTTCAAGAACGATTACTCTTACATGCAATTACTATGTGTATATGGTTTCATTATAAAATGTCAATTTTTAATTGTTAATAGATAATTGATTTTACACAATTTCAGCATTTATGAAATTGATATACATTAATACAATACTAATCTATGTCAGTATCATTTTTATTGACATTATATTGCAAAACATTGTGTGTTTCATTTTGTTTTCAAAATTCATTCCTTTTTACATAAATTTCCATTTAAAATCCTTAAAATTCTGACAACCTATATTTTTTTTGTGGCAGAAAATTTTCTTTACTTCAAAGCAATATAACTACAAAATTTGAAGAAATTCTACTGAGAAATGACAACACAATCCTATTACCTTAAGTCGGGTGACAGTTTTGGTATTTCGCACGAGTGCGAAGTATGAGGGTATAATTTGAAAAATGTGCAACCCATATTTTCACTGCAGTTAACATTTGCAATTTTTGGCTTCTGTCAATAGAGTGAATTGATGATGTATGTAATGCGGAGCATATCATATAAAGTAAAACTTTTGTGAAAAGTGAAAGGCGAAACTAAAACAACATTCTGGTGCCAGTAGCCCTCCACCACAGGGTCATAGGATCTAGGCCTACGTGGGGCAGTCACCAGTACTGGACGCAGGTCGGCGGTACTCTGGCTTTCCTCCACCACCAAAACCTGGCACATCCTTAAATGACCAAAGCTATTAATAGGACGTTAAACACAAACAAACTAATCCAAACCACAAGAAACCGACTATAGCAGTGGTGGGCAAAATTGACACTCAGCTGACATGTTTTTTACCAGTGAAGGTTGAAAATTTAGCTGGGTGAAAGTTTCTAGGAATACAGGAACTAGCAACATAGGAATTAAACAATGATAATAACAAGAGAATGAAAACAAACATGTGTTCATATTAAATCTGTGCCTTCTTTACTGCAGGGACACTGGTGCCTAGCAACAGTGGGACGGTGATCGTGAACAGCGAGGCGGGAACCATGGTGGAGTCCGAACTTGGAACCATGGTCATTAACGAGGACACGTCTGACGATGACTCAACAATGAAACGTATGTCTCAAACAGACTTATTTCCCTTGGCATCAAGTTATTGTAGATGTTGATATATAGATTGAAATAGAATGTGGTGCTCACTAACCAAACTGTATTTCATTTATAATATAACATCAAATATATGTGTTAGGAATATGACAGGTTTAGCGGTAGATATAGCTTCCTTGTATCATGGAATGGGGTGTTCACTAACTGGAGGTCATATATAATATAACATCAAATATATGTGTTTAGAATTTGACAGGTTTAGCCGTAGATATAATTATAAAGCTGCCTTGTATCATGGAATGGGGTGTTCACTAACTAGAGGTCATGTATAATATAACATCAAATATATGTGTTAAGAATTTGACAGGTTTAGCCGTAGATCTAGCTTCCTTGTATCATGGAATGGGGTGTTCACTAACTGGAGGTCATGTATAATATAACATCAAATATATGTGTTAAGAATTTGACAGGTTTAGCCGTAGATATAATTATAAAGCTGCCTTGTATCATGGAATGGGGTGTTCACTAACTAGAGGTCATGTATAATATATATGGTCGAATATATGTGTTAATAATTTGACAGGTTTAGCCGTAGATCTAGCTTCCTTGTATCATGGAATGGGGTGTTCACTAACTAGAGGTCATGTATTATATATATGGTCAAATATATGTGTTAAGAAGTAGGCATATTAAGCCGTAGATATAGTTACCAAGCATCATCATTGTTATACTGTATTAAAATGGAACTTTGTGGTATACAAAGATCAATGTTACCAATTCAAGATGCAATTCAATCCTGAAATTATACTTATTTTGACAAGAGATGTTTCTCTCTGTCCCAACACTGTATTATTGTAGTTGTGATGTTAGTTGTTAGCTCGCCTGGTCCGAAGGACTGTGACGAGTTCATGTCATACTGTGGTGTCAGTCATATTGCTTTTAGAGTCTTTTCTGAAACTGGGCATGATCAGGAGACAAACAATTGTGCTATCAGGAGTGGCCCCAGCTCCTGCCCAACCTCTGGGGACTTAGTTCCTGGGTCGTAACATTGAAAAAACTTTAATGATATTTGCTAGACATTAAAAGACTACACAATCATACTTTCAGAATTGCTCAAGGTTCAGGCCCTGCCCCTGGGGACTTAGTCATGACAAAAAAATTGTGAAAAGTCCCCAGCTTTTAAAATATATGTGGTTACATCAGGATTAATCTCAAGAGTATGCCCCCACCCTGAAGACTTCTTTGTAGTATTACTTTTTATATTAAAGAATATTTTGCTATGATTGCATGAATATCAAGGTGAGTGATACATTCCCTCTGGGCCTCTTGTTTATATTTCCTGTCTCACTGTAAGTACGGTCGTAGTTATGACGTGGTTGCTTATTTCAATTCCCACTTTCCACCGTGTGATTAATAAATTCTAATTTTTAAAATGAAAGGTAGAGGTTCCATCCATGGCTTATTGGAAGCTATATTTATATATGATGTGATTGACATTTTTACAGGAGTGGATAGTGACTATGCTAGCTCGCTAGTCAGAAAACATGACACAGGTTCTTCTTATCCATAACTTCTTTATATACATATGCATCCTCAAAATTCCTGGGGATACACTCACTTACGACACATATATAGCTGTTGTAAGGTTGTCTCCTTTCTTGGTGTCTTACCGATGACATATTTTAATGTTGCTGCATTGTTTCTTGTCCTCCTGACCACTCCGAGATGTCTTTCATTTTGTCTTTAAACTTTATACAATGTCCAACTTGTGTATTTTTACTTGTTACTAATTTCAATATGTTGCAGTTCTTTCTCTCAGATAATCCAAAGTATTCACTAACCGTTCTTGTGCATCCGAAGTATTCTCTACTATTGATTCAATGTACGGTTTTGCCGTCAACTTTTCTCTTACATGCATCAGACGCTCACATTGAACAGAATTAATTCCTTCTCAGTTGTCTTTATAACTACAATATCCTGGAATATAATAAAACACCCTGGAAATCTAAGGGCTCTGTTCTTGACACTCAGCATCTTTATCCCTGCACACGCGTCAACATCAACCAGACTAATCACTAGGTCCTTTGAAGATGAATGAGGAGCGAAATCCAATTTCAAAGACGGTCAATTTTACCGTTACACTTCTGCATGATTCCTTAGCTCTTCATTAAAGACATCAAACTAGCCTACTTGTATCACCTGCAAGGTGTTGCTTAACTCATTTACCACTGAAATTTCTTAATGAACTATTCCAGCCTTTGAATTGGATGAGTTCAAATGTGTCTTCAGGGGTGAATGAGTTAAAGAGCCTTCAATTTTGTCATTTTTAGCTCACCTACCCGAAGGGCAAGTGATTTTATGTCATGGTGGGGCGTCTGTCGTCCAACCGTCCCTCCGTCCTCGTCGTAACTTTTCCTTTAAACAACTTCTTCTGAAGGACAGGCCTAGAGTCATGATATTTGGCTGAAAGCTTTGTTTGGTAAAAGCCCGACAAAGTTTGAGAACTAAAATGACCTTGACCTACTTTCAAGGTCACAGGGGTCAAATATGTCAAAAACTTCAAACGACTTCCTCTGAAGAATTAAAAGGTATAGAATCTTCATATTTGGCTGATGGCTTCCTAGGATGGAGCCCAACAAAGTTTGAGGATGAAAATGACCTTGACCTTCTTTCAAGGTTACAGGGGTCAAATGAGTCAAACACTTCAAACGAATTCTTCGGAAGAACTGGAAGGTATAGAATCTTTATATTTGGCTGGTGGCTTCCTGGGATAGAGCCTGACAATGTTTGAAAACGAAAATGACCTTTACCTACTTTCAAGGTCACAGGAGTCAGATATGTCTAATGCTTAAAACGACTTCTTCTGAAGACCTGAAAGTTTTAGAACCTAAATATTTGGCTTGTGGCTTCCTGGGAAAGACCCCAACAAAGTTTGAGAATGAAAATGACCTTGACCTACTTTTAAGATCACAGGTGTCAAATATGTCAATTGCTTCAAACGACATCTTCTGAAGAACTGGAAGGTATAGAACCTTAATATTTGGTTGGTTATTTCCTGGGAAAGAGCCAAAAAAAGTTTGCAAATGAAAATGACCTTGACTTACTTTCAAGGTCACAGCGTTCAAATATGTCAAACGGTTCAAACTACTTCTTCTGAAGAATTAAAAGGCATAACATTATAATATTTGGCTGGTGACTTCCTGGGATAGAGCTCACCAAAGTTTGCAAATGAAAATGACCTCAACCTACTTTAGAGGTCACAGAGGTCAACAACATTATAAAGGATTTATTCTTAAGAACTAAAAGAAATGGATTCATAAGATTTGGCTGGTAGCTTTTTGGAATAGAGCTGACCTATTTGAGAAGAAAAATGACATTGACCTACTTTCAAGGTCACAGAAAAAAAATATGTCAAGCAACTTCTGAAGAAGAATCAAAAAGCATAGAATCTTATAATAATATTTTGCTGATAGTTTCAACAGATGGAGCTAACAAAGTTTGCGAGGGAAATATTTTTAGTGCAATATGATATTTAATGAGAATATTTTGCTATGACTGCTTAAATAATCAGGTGAGCAAATCAGGCCCTCTTGGGCCTCTTGTATTATCCAGGAATGCAGAGAAGATATGTGTATCGAAAGTAGAACCTTGAATTTCAAGGATTGTATTTACATTAATCCACATAGTCTTATTCAATGGTCAATTGGAGCATGTCACCTTATATTATTTGTCAAGTCTTGATAATTTAGAGGTTAACAATGCATTTCATCAACTCAACCAGCTATTCTAATGTTACAGATTAACTTCCCTCTCTTTTCTTGTTTCTGTCATTTTACTGTTCATAATTATGTATAATAATGTTGTGTGTCATTGATAAATCTTTTCCACCAGAGTGATTGGGGTAATATCTGAAAAACTAATTTCATTTCAATTACTGTGCTGTATATTAGGAAAATTTAGCCTTTCACTAATAAAATCCATATCTATTCAGTGTTAATTTCGTCTTTTATGCATATTTAATATTTGCTGCTATGATAAGTTTGTCTTAAGTTCACAGGGCAAACCTTTTCTTACTAAAAGCGCTGATTCTTGTTTGTCATATATTTATGTTGAGGTGTATACATTATCAAAGCAAAAATGTCAAGAGGAAGTGTATTAATGTTGGACAGAAATATTTTGGACATTTTGTGCAAATTACAAAAAAAAGTATCATTCTGTAAGAAATAGGTTGTACTATAATTTGTCAATACATGTTTTAGAATTTGAATTTTTTGTTTTAATATATTATTAATCATATTGCTAACTTTCACTGTTCATCACAAGCTTACTAAAACATGTTTAAACTTTTCATTGATGGCTATGCAGGACATGACACCGATCAAGGGGGGAAAGATAAATATCGGCCGGCCTACCTTGATCACTTTGAGAAGAAAGAACAGGACAAGACTCCCCCCGTGACCCGCCCGTCAACTCAGGCTCTACCTCCCCTCCAGTCACCATTATCACAGCCCAAACAGGTCACGCCTCCACACTACTTTCAACGGTCCTTCATAGATGGAGATTTTGAATTTGTAAGTAATGCTGTCAAAATATAAAATATGCACACATATTGATTACCAGGTAGCCCGAGATTCCTGTGACATTCTATTACTTACACAACCCTTTAAAATTCAGTTTACTTTGCTATACACAAACATTGGGCTAACACTCACACCAAACAGTTTGTTGGTCACATGAGCTTAAAAAATCGGTAGAGATGATGAGAAAAAAATGATTGATTTTTTTTGCATTTTTTACACGCCACTGAAAATGAAGTTTGAAAATTAAATGATTGTTTTTTTGCAGATATGTCAGAATTATGAGAACAATTCATAACGTTTAATAAACTGTATACCGGGAAATTTTCACCAGTCAAACTTTCGCAATTAGCCGGTAAAATCACAAGTTCGCTTTTTCTAATTTTGCCTTCCACATTTAATTACTTGGTATATTACGTTGTTTGCTAATGTTGTCAAGATAATTAAGTATGCCCTCATTACGGTGGGCAAAAAGGCGAAAATTACACTGAAGTGAAAATGTCCTTGTATACACTATGTCAGAATTTTAGAACAATAAGTAATATAACAATAAACCAACCTAAGGCATTTATTTCATTGTCTGTTTTTACAGTTACGAAACCTAGCTTACGAAGATTTAGAGAAACGGTTGTCAGATTTAGATCCTGAAATGGAACGTGAAATTGACGAGTTACGTGCAAGGTACCAAGCGAAGCGTCAACCAATCCTTGAGGCGATAGATGCCAAGAAAAAACGACAGAATAATTTTTGAAAAACGAGATTAGGAAATGTTTAATTTACAAAACTTGTGCTGACTGACCTGGCCTTTATCGACGACTGTGTCGGGTGTTAGTCATGTGTCTTTCGGCATCCAGTAGAGGCAGTCTTGGATATATAGCTCTGTGCCCCTGGGCCTTCGGTGGAGACTTTCATGGGTGTTAACGGTGTGTTTCCACGTCTTCAACAGAGATCGCCTCAGACGGATGTGTCGGCTGAAGAAAGGATGCTTGGCAATCAGTTGAATGATTAAAATGGTGTTCAGCTTAGATTTATTTTGTTGATAGCTCAGAATCAACAGTAATAACAGTAAACGTGTCATTAATTTGACAACCTGGACTCTCATATTTCCAGAAAGTCTTTTGCAAACGGTATGTTTGAGATCACTTGCAAAGAACTTTTGGAAATTCAAAATGATTTTAGTTTGAATATACATTATGATATCCTATTTATTGCGACACAATGGCCTTGATATACAACTTTTAGATTTCGTTTACCTGAATGACAGTCGCAAAGTTAAAGTGAAAATCTACAATGCTTTGAAAACTTTGGGTCCTCGTCATTTTATCACTTAAATGCACCAAGAGCATAGCTTATGTATTGTCAGCTTAACATTTAAGTTATTGACTTTAATACATAGAGTTTGTCTGTAACTGAGCTCAGACAGATTTCAACTGTCTCCTCTTTGAAACATGTAGGTGTGTAAGGCCTGGAGTTTGAGCTAGGCGTTGTTGTAATGGCATGGTCCTACTTTCAGTTCCTGTCCAGTATATTATTGTGCAGTGTGCTCATCTTCTTGTTTCGATAAAAACAAATGTTTACAATTGCAAAAATGTGGTTGTTAAACTTCGCTATAGATATTTCCAACCATTGTCTTTAAATGTATACTTGACAATTCTTGTCCCTGTTGCCCAATATACCGGACAAGATTTCTGTACATCCTTCCCTGTCGTCTAGTATGGACAAGATTTTGAGTACTCTTTTCTAGTAAGCTGGAAAGGATTTTGAATATTCCCATTCCAGTGGTCTTGCTAGATGGACAATTTTTTCCTGTTATCTGGTATGGTGGACAAGTATTCTGGTTCTTCATTATAGTATACTGAATAGGATTTTGAATATCTCCATCCATATTGTCTAGCATACTGGGCACATTGAATATTCCTATCTGTTTAATAGCTATACATACTGGTCAATATTTCAGTCACACACACCCTCCCCCGTAAGCTGGACAGGAATTTGAGTATGCCCATCCCTGTTGTCTAGTATGCTAGTGTGTGGTATGTACAATTCTTTAAAATGTCAGAAATTTAATAGGTCAATTAAAATAACCTTACTGCTCTATATCTTTCATATATTGAAATATTGCAAATTGAAAGATTAATTAGCGGGGACCCATTTTTAAAGACAAAGTAAATTAATGTTGAATTTTACAGTTTCGTATTTAGGTTCATTTCTAGAAAACCAGAAGTGAAACATTTCTTTCAGTTTTCATGATTATAACACTTGAAAGATTTTCGTTTCAAACTAAACTAATATGTTTGTTTTTGAGAGAACTATTTAAATGTTACAAGGACTGATGTTTTAATAGATCCTTTATATTAAAAACTTTTAAGCTTTCTTTTTGACACATTTTGAGATTAGTTTCTTACAGTTTTAAGTTTATTTTGAACCGATATAGAGAGTATTGAGTCAAAGATTATTTTATAGAAAGTTGTTGATGAACTGGTGTAAAAATTATTAATATACAACTGCCTTACAGAATTGTGAATGTGAGCAATCAGCAATGAATATCAGTTAAAGATTGTATAAAATGTAAATTTAAAGAATTCTATTGAAACTATAGTGAGAACTTATTTTACAGCTACAATATTAATTGTGTTTTATATCATTTATGTATGTTGAACTACCAGCTTATTGCTTTTAATACTTTTACTTGTCCCAAAATTCTTCAACAAGATTAAAGATAAAAATTATACCATCTCAGAAGAAAGATAACATCAGTATTTCTTTGAATTTAATGCGATAACGTCTTTATAATTTCTGTTGTGTAAAAGAAAGTTTTTAAAAATTGCATGCAAGTAATTTTCATCATTCAAAAGGGGAAAAAAAGTGTTATTTTTTAATTTAACATTTTTTTTAAACATTATTTTCATCTTCATGTAATTTCAATTTTGGAGACAAATTATTTTCAAAATTGTGCATGATTTCTTTTCCCCTTACATTTCAAATTAATTTCAAAAAGCGGAAACAAATGTGTAAAGTTGTTGAAAGTGGAGAATCAGTGTTGGGACTAGCTATATATGCTAAAGAGCATATTCTTGTAAGACACATTTATTGCAGTGATCTTTTTCTCTTGGTGATATACCTGATTGGATTGAACTTGATTGTTTCTTTCGATGATGGAACTTTGCTAATGTATCTGTTGTAGATTGGCATTTTGTTATAGCACTGTCTTCCTGATCCTCGAAAATCCAGGGGTTATACTCACGTTCGTTCTCCGCACCCCTAAAATATGTCATGACAAAATCAAAGGTACACGCTATTTGATTGGTTTCGGGTAAGAATATATGACTAATTGATAGTCGACTGATACCTGTCCTTTGAAGATTACAGAGGATTGATACCCAACTTCAAAGAAAGTCAATTTTAACGTTACTCTTTGGTGTGATTGTTTTGATGTTTTTCAAAGGATCAAACTTATCTTTCTATCATAATTAATACTAATTCTAGGTTCCTAAATACCGCTTTATCACAACCTAGTGACTCGAACCCGGTCACGAACCCGGTCACGAGCCCGGCGTCCGACCACTAGACTTCTGTGTCTCATCCAAAAGTGGTGCAGGCAAAACCTTTAAATATTTGTCATGACATATTTCAATGGTGCAGAAAATGTAACGGAGCAAAACCTCTTGAATTTTGAGGATGTCTCCCTGTATATATTTTGTTGATAGGGAAGAACTAAGTTATGATAGTTTGGTGTAGATATTTCTGTTATGTAATTCTATTGGACCACACAGCCAAGGATATGTTGATCATTTAGTGTCATAGTTTGTCTGCTTGAGGTAATATTTCGTAAGTGGATTGTAAAAATACACAACTAAATATTAACAAAAATGGGGTATCATCAAATGACCACACTGCCATGGGCTTTGATGATTTATTACCACGGTTTGTCTGTTCGAAGTAACGTTTCTTCAGTGTAAGATTGTAAAAACACACTACCAAATAAGGATATTGATATTCGTGAAATTTGGGCATCATATATAGTGTTATCATTGTTTTATGTTTGTTACAGAAATGTAACTAGGTATTTTTTTATTTTATTTTTAATCACTGGCTAGAAAAAACAGTATACACCAGACCATCTTGCTAGATAATGATACAGACTTCAATAATGTTGTCAAATGAATTTTTACCACGATACTTTAATACTGAGATATTTTAGAAATAAACATTCACCACATATTTTACTCAAACATTCTCCGAAAGCTTTTTGAAATATTCAGAATAAGAAATTTCATTCAAAATAAGGCTTACAATTTTGGTGTTAGAATGTTTCAAAATCGTTTTCATGATTTCATTTGAATTTGTTGTTTCGATGTACTGCTTACGAAAATGTTTAATTTTGTTCACTAACTGGTTTCTCCGGTGAATTCTTCATAGTCTAGCGCACATGGCTGGTTTTGCAATAAAACGTTAAACAGTAGTAATAAAGGGATTTATTATTTACCTGCTGAACATCATTCATCTATTGTAGTTTACAGTAAAACCATGTTAACTGTCCCTCCTCACTCATTGACTCCATAGTGTGGTCACAATCTGCATAATCTTGTGGTTTTCCTTCCAAATATTTGCTAACCTCTGCCAAACACGAACTTTAAATTGTGTGAATACAAACTTTTAATTGTGTGAAGCAAATTCATTTTCACGCTAATTTGTATAAGAATCGCTTGCAAAATCAAAGTATCATGCGAGCAGTTATCAGTACATAATTAAAGACTAATCCGTTCAATTTGTGTGCTTGGAAATAAGAAATATATGTGATCTTCAGTCAGAATTTTGTTAGACCTGACAAGTTCAGGTTAAGCACATGCGTCTGGTTATCTACATGCGTTATTTTCTGTTATTAAACAAGAGTTTTGTTTACATTGCCTTGTTTACTGGCAACAGTGCAGGATTGAAAAATCCGAAATATCATCTTTTCTTGAAAAAAGACTTTTGATATACAAACAAAAAATGGCTTTCATTGGATACTGGTCCTTCTAATCAAAATATGTTAGTGGATGGTTGGATTATAGTAAAGATCAAAAGAAGCTAGGGTTTATATATTGTGTAATAAAATAAGTACATACACCTTTACACCATGTTAGTAGGTAGGGGTAAATCTCACGATAATCGAATCTCTGATAATTATATGCCAATGTTCAGTCTGGCCAATGATCTGTTTTTATGCATGATATATGTAAAATAGGACATTTATAGAATCTGTTTTATTAAATGTTCTTTTGATGATTTTAGTATTAGATTTGATTGGACCCTTTTATTAATACTCGTTTGGTTTGAATGAAATGCTGAAAGTTTAGTGACCTGATCATAGAGTCAATTTTAAGTTTTGTTCTTATTATATGTTTATTGTAATAATGAAAATGCATATTTTTTGTTCATACATTTAGTCCATTGTCATGAATTTTATTGAAGAATTTAAATCAAGGATTGAAATTATGGATTCTTAGCTTTCGTGTGTGTAAGAAAGAGTGAGGTACTTGTGGAAGAGAATGCCTGTTGTTATAAGCTGGTGTGTTGTATTGAAGTAAATATATGTTACACTAAAAAAAAAATGAAAATTTTATTTTTGCATAAATTAAAATATTTGACCTAAATTTGATGATGGTATCACAGCTACTATGGTATATTTTAGTTAGCCCACCAATAACTTTGTATCTTTTTCAAAAAGAAACAATTGATTTGTGGCACAGATATTTACTTTCCTGATGAGCGTTTCGTTTACCAATGTAAATGTATTGTCAATGAAAATTAAAACTTATGAAGAATTTTGATTATTTTTGAAATGTTGAGATGTCCCGGAAAATACATGTATTTATAAAGCGTAATAAAGAGTACTGGAACAGTTCTATTACAATCAGAGGGAACAATTGATATAAAAAATAATGAACAAAGTACCATAATATCCACAGGACCAACTTATGTCTATAACTACATTGTCAAATTCCAAATGTTCTGTTCTCAAAACATACATATTCTTTCGCTTGAGTTCGAGGATGACATACCTAGTACAATGAGTAGACGTAAATCAATATGAGAGACATATCGAACATCACAAGTAGATAACACTTCGTCTACGTACTAAACATCGCGATCTGCTGACGTTTTGTCTCGGTAGATAAAATCACGTTTCTATATAATATGCATAATACTCATGATTGACGGATTGTTCGTCCTTGCACCAAATGTTACGATTTGTTGAAATTTTATATATGTACCAATCATCATGATTGGCTGACATTTTGTTAAAATACTAAATATCTGTTTTGATTGGTTGACGTTTTCTCTAGATACTAATCATCGGTTTTGATTGGCTGAATTTAAATATGATAGTAATCTGTGAAATTGTTGTCAGGTGTGATCTCAGGTTAATATATGCATACCTGTTAGAATGTCACCTGTGTGATTGAACAGGTGACGTGTCATCTATACCTGGGAGGTGAACATTTACGCGACGTCTTCTGTTTAACCCTCACTTAACCCTAGGTAACTTGAGTAGACTCTTCCATCATTTATAATGGATGAGTCCATTATTGTATACAGCAGTGATAGGTAGTTTTGATAATTCTCACTCTTTCAATAAATTATTAAAATATAAATACTACGTATAAAAGTATGTGAATATTGTTAGCAAGTAAATTTTGATGAAATATTATTCTGGCCATAAATGCTTATATTCTGTCTAGAGAGATATTTATGACATACAAACATAAGAATGATATTACAGATGAAATAGGTGTAGTCTGGCTATTTTTATCAAACAAATAGCAGTACAGCGGGAAAATTGCGATTCTAGAGACACTTAATTATCACAGAAAATAAAAATTGTGAAGAATCTTTCTTATAAATGCTTAAAAAAGGAACATCGTTCTTAAGTACAGTGATCAGCCAATGTTTTGCCTGCTATCAGTGTTTTGATAAGATGGTTCCACCGTTGGCGAGACAGTTTCTCGCTGGCTGTATTGACGAGGATTGAGAGTGTATGTTGGTAATATTATGCCTGTGTATGTGTATTGCAATATTATTGTACAGTGTTAAGGTAAATAGAGTATTATTATTACAGATTATTTATTAGAAACTTGCTCTCAAGTTACCTTTGACCCATGTTTTGGTCAAATCACATAATTGATGCATGTTGGCCAAACGTGTTCAAGGTTGATAACTTATTGTACATTGGGTCATGTTGAAAAGGATCTTAAGCTAGCTTTACGATCATTTAAACTTTTATAAGTTTCAGTTTTTTATTTTCTGCTTTTTCATGGATTCTCATAAAACGATAATAGTCCTGGGATATTAAAAAGAATAGACAGGACACAATTTGTATCTGTTTGAGTTAAAACAGGTAATTCATTTAAAAGTAAGTTTATTCAAAATTCTTAAAAAGCTGCTGCACATCGTAAAAGCTCTAATTGGGAAAACTTGGTAATCAATTTGTCAATATCACAGACAGCTTTGTAAGGTATTGCAATACACATTTTAAACCTCAGAAATAGTTTAATTATACAATTGTAATGCCCCTTATAAAACTCAATTCGCTATCCTCAATTCGCTATCCATTTACTGGTTCATTGGATGTTAACATTGTAAGATTGACACATTTAATAAATTCAAACTTTTAAGTGATTAAGTTTGATTTCAGATTCAAATGTATATAATATACATACTAGGTGAACAGTTGTCACAGATAGCAAGGATTGTTGCCATATTAACTAAAGTTATGTGAGGAATATGTTCACAGTAGAAAAGATAGTGTGTTTTTATTGTATTACGTGCCGGTGAAAACGTTATTTTGTGATAAGAGCTGTACAGGTCATTGTGATGGACCTACCACATGTTTTAAAACTGACAGAGAAAAATCAGTCGAATTAATTTTCCAATTTATACAAAGATAATTGTCAGATGAAAAACTTAACCACCAAAACTTATGAAATCGTCAACAATCGTAAGTTGATTTAGTGAAAAATTTGCTGCATTGTATAAAACTCCGATTCAAAAAGTAACAGAATATTTTTTTTAATTCAAATTGTGATATAATTTAAAATGGTAAATCGCAGAAATACAAAAAATATGGATATTTAAATATAAAAAATGACATTTTAATTCATTACTAAATTGCTTGTTCTGGTATCCATTAGCTCTTAATACAGGTAACTCGTTAACTCGTTAATAATTTTGAGGTATTTAAGATAAAATTTCATTTTGAAAATGTCCCTCATATTTGCTTTGAACGAATGGCTTCCGAGATTCACGTTGTCTGTTTATGTTGTAAGGTTAGTTCCCTTGTGCTGTACGCTCTAGCTGCAGGCTAACGGTTTCATTGGCGGAGATATGTATACTAATTTGATTCTTGTTCGCTTTCTGAGGACTTTTGCAATTTGTTACCATTTTGTCCATATGGGGTGCTAGCGTTGTAGGTGTGTGGAGGACCTCTGATTTTCAAGTTATGCATATCATTGTGTACAATCCGATCATTATAAATAAACGAATCATACTCACTCACAATACATTGTCCTTTTCTCTCTTCATACTGCGCATTCACGCACCAAACATTCTCCTCAAATCTGAAATAAAATTTAAGCAGACGAAAAGAGGTTGAGTGCATTGAAAGTCTTTGAAGATGAAGTTAAAAATGTTGTAAATAGAATAGGATCAACGATGTTAAATGGCACAAAGAACTTTTACCAAAACGGAATGAATAATTACATAACTTCACCGCAAATAAGTGACGTACATGTAATTGCGTGCTGTGGAGGTGTTTTCTAGAGTCTTTTACTTTCAACATATTTAATAACATTAAAATAATTTGACAAGGGATTGGGCACAAGTTATTACAACTTATCACAGCCTCCCGTCATACATTTACAATAACATGACAACAATGATAATAGGCATAAACATGAAGTAGATATATATAATATTCACACAGGTAAAAATACACAACTTTAAAAAGCACCGTTCAAAATCTTTTACTGGATTTAAAGAAGTGATGCACATGACACAAAACGTTAGAGTTAAAAGGTCCACCGAAAGCTCTGAACTGCCAAACAAAAGAAGCTCTAAGCTTAAATCTATACCTAAGGCATTCAAATTTTGAAACAAAATACGCCTTTCATTGCTAAGAAGTTGACACCCAAAGAAAAAGTGAAAGGCATTCTCACATGGATGCCCACAGATGCAAAATGGACTTTCGACGTGATTAACTCTGTAAAGGTCAAACTCTAGAGTCACATGTGACACGTCATACATGTATCCTGTGCTATTCATACTAATAGTTCGCCTTAACGTCAGTGTACCCAAAATGAAACATATATATTCTGTAGTATTTTCATTTTGCAATACAAATGAATGGCATATTTTTTTTTTTTCAAAATTCATATAGTTTTAAGTAATTGAAGTTTTAGCTGCCTACATCTTGCAGTTCGGTCATTAATTCAATTGAAAAATTCAAAAATGATATGAAAAAAATCCCCGGGAAACGGTTCAGTGCGACAACGCAATATCATATCACAGTTCTTACCACAGATAATTTCTGTTTAAATTAATATTTCAATGAATAAGTCGTCAGAAAATGTCAAAACTTGCTTGAAATAAAGAAAAACTACTGTTAATGCTGTCAAGTATTTTCATAAACTGAATTATATGATGAGATGTTCCAATTCGGGTACCCGTGGAGCTAAAATGACTCGACGAAATGAGGTCTATGAATAGACACACGTGCTTGTGATACGCAAGAAATACATACTAAAACAAAAGCTAAAGACATCTATTGTTTCATAAAAGTAACGGCATTGTTGGTGTTCCACTTTTCCCATTTTCCACGTCTGTTCATTATTAGTAGACATAGGATGGTCGTGTGGTGCAGTGGATAGCGCATTTGCCTTTCACCAAAGCTTTTCTCCGGGTACTCCGGTTTCCTCCCGCGCTAAGACCCTCCACGCGCTAACATCCGGGCCAACAAGAGTGATTAATATAAGTTGAAATAGCTTGTTTCATGATTGTTGTAAACTAAATAAAGTTTATATTTTATAGTAGACATATATCTTTACCACGCCGCTCTTCCTCCAAAAGCGACTGAGATGCTATTGCCTGCTGCTCATTAGTAGTTATATATCCGGCTTCACATGTTCACATTTTCACATTTTAGCCTGTCAATCAATTGTGTTATACAGTGCAAATACTGCTCTTCAATTTTCATCCAGAGTTTTTTTTTTTTTTTTTTTTTTTTTTTTTTTTGGGGGCTTTTTTTTTTTTTTTTTTTTTTTTTTTCGCTATGCGAGGCTTTCTTGATATTTTCTGATAATTTTCCATGACGCAGTGATGCTGTACGCTGCTTTCATCAGTTATCTGTTAAACTTTTCCCCTTCTTTTGTTTCACATACAGAAATGCGGCGTACTGGTGTTATCAGCAATGTGTCTTTTTCCCACACGTTTCGTTCTGCTTCCATTTATTTGTATTTTAACTTTTCTGCTGCCTTCCGATTTTTTCCTCCACAGAGACACTTGTTACTGAATGTTTTCGTAAATAATTCGCTTTTGTACTGTTCTTTGCTTCACAGAGACAAATTTTACTGGAAGTTTTTATTAGAACATGTAATTCGCTTTTTCCACGGGGTTTCTCTCTAACTGCAGAGAGGCAAATGCCACTGAAGGTTTTCGTTTCCACTTACCTTCGCTCCTCAGAAACAATTACCATTTTCCCTGTTCTTCGTTCCGTAGAAACACATGTTAGGTTTTCGTAATTAATTTGCTTTTTCCCTGTTCTTCTCTCTTACATCACAGAGACAAATGCCACTAAAGGTTTCCGATAGACAATCGCTTTCGCCTTTTTTAGGCTCAACAAAGACATGCTAAAAAAGATTTTCGTAAGTGATTAGCTTTTCTGCTGTTCTTCATGATCACTCTACAGGGACAAATTCCACTGAAGATTTACATAATTAATTTCTACTTTTCTACTAGTCGTCGCTCTTTATAATGACAGATGCTACACACTGCTGTTCTTTAGTACGATACTACAATTTGATATTGTGTTACCGTTGCTCTTTGCTTCTCCTACAGACGGAAATACTTCACACATGTATCCAACAGATTTCCATCCACTTGTCTCTGCTATTACTCAACGACAAGTCAACGTAAATAGCAATGTAGTAAGTACACTGCAATTTATCATAATTGTTTTGTCTTTTCACTTCTCTTCACTCCTCTCCATAAAGAAAAACGCCACACATTACAGTTCGTCAGTTGTTTGCCTTTTCAAGTCCTCCTTTTCCTTCAATGCGCTTCATCGTTAATTTGTTTTCATTCATTTCTCTTCCTTCTCTCTGTCACACAGAGATGCTTCGCAATACTGTTTGTCAAGACTTTCTTTCCCTCTGCTGTTCTTTCTTTCTACGCTGAGGCGGAAACTATTAGTACTAGTATTTATCAATAACTCATATTTTCCTTTGTTTTTCGTACTTTCTCTGCACATATATATGTTACGCACAGCTCTTAATAAGCAATATTGCCCTTTCGGTTGCTGTTCGCTCTTACTCAAGATTGACAGGCGCTACTTGCTGCCGTTCATTAGTAATTTTACTTTCCACTGCTCTATTCAAGATTTGCGTGAAATAAACCAAAAATATTGAAGAAAGAAATTTGAAGAATTAAAGAATAAAGAAAAAAAATACATTATTATCCTACATTTTGTTTAAGTTATAGGTGTTTAACATTCATGGACAATAATTTCGTTATTGTATCAATATCATTTTTTTTAATAAATCGCATTGACTGTATATCTCGTAATTTGTAAATTATTGCAAGACCTTTTCTTTTATGAGAAAGTTACAGGAAGAATTTAAAACAAACAAACTTTTCTGTTATTGACAAGATCTTCCATTTCAATGTGTCGGAAGTCTATCGTCTCTGTCCATTCGTCCAAGATCTTCCATTTCATCGTGTTAGCAGTCTCCCGTCTCTGTCAATTTGTCCGAGATCTACCATTTCATCGTTTCAACAGTCTACTATCTCTGTTCATTCGTCCGAGATCTTCCATTTCATGTTGTTATCTGTCTACCGTCTCTGTCCATTCATCCGAGATCTTCCGTTTTATCAACTCAGCTGTCTCCCGTCTCTGCCAATTCGTCTAAAGTCCTCCATTTCATCGACTTAACAGTCTCCTGTCTCTGTTAATCCGTCCGAGATCTTCTATTTCATCGTGTTAGTTGTCTACCGTCTCTGTCCATTCGTCCGAGATATTCCATTTTATCGACTCAGTAGTCACCCGTCTCTGTCCATTCGTCCAATGTCTTCCATCACATCGTGGTATCAGTCTCTCGTCTCGGTCCTTTCGTCCGTCTGAGATCTTCCATTTCATCGTGTTAACAGCCTCCCGTCTCTGGTCGCTCGTACAAGACCTTCCGATTCATAGTATCAGCAGTCTACCGTTTACTCTATACGCCTGAATGCTTCGTCATTGCCGTTCATGTCATCGCGTCTCTCGTCTGCCCTATTGTCGTGGTCGTGAGAATGTAAACCATATGACGTTATACAGTACAGGACTCCCGACTAAGGAAGTTTTTTTTATACCCCTGTTGGTGATTTTGTTCATTATGGAACCTGTGAATGGTTTGTACGAAACTGTTATCACCCTCATCTTATCGGCCACGATCGCTGTGTTGGAAATATATGTAGTCAGCCAAATGCGCCGACCTGGAACTTGGCAGTGATCGGACGAGCCTTGTACCCCAGTGTCACTCGATCACACCTTCTGCCTATATTTCACAATCAGAAGTCGACGGAGACACGGGGTACCTAATTAGACGGCAGACACTCGGTGGGAAGGTAGGTGCATTTGTACGTGTGTATCATCTTAGATTAAAAGCGGTTCCGTTAATTGATTACAATATCGTAGATGGACATAAGAAAATATTTCAAATGTGGATTTGAACACTCGGATTTTAGCTCTTTCTTCATTCCGTCATTATAGTATATCATCATTGCACATATGCTTGTCCTTATTGAAGTTTTAGTCTTGAAACACTGCATAATATCTGAAGTATTACATACAAGCTCCCGTGTGTTTTAGCTTTATTTCATTTAAATGTTCACGAATGTATCACGATACGCTATGTGATATTTTAGATTGATACATACAAGCTCCTGTGTGTTTGAGCCTTGTTCCAGACTATAGACATCAGTGATTGTAACTGTTACCGGCCACTTACATTTAACGAAGTCCTGTTTTATAAGTGGGTGTCTACTGTCAACACTGACTTTTGGCGAACCTTTTATTTTTGTGACTGTCCATAACACCACTTTTCGCTTCGATCACACACGAGGTCCGCAGTAATGGCATAGGCTACTAATAACATATTTCCCTGATGAGGTATATAACTAATGAGGTATCTTACTGACGATGTATATTACTGATAAGATATCTCACTGATAACATATCTTACTGATGAGATATCTTACTGATGAAGTATCTTACTTAAAAGATAGCTTTATAAGGACAATGAATATCTGTCATGCTATGTAACTGAAAAAAATGTCTTACTGATAATATATCTTACTGGTGATGTATCTTACTACTGACGTATCTTACTGATGACGTAACTTACTGATGAGGTATATTATTGATGAAGTATCGTACTGATGACGTATATTATTGATGAAGTATCTTACTGATGACGGGTGACGAATCTTACTGATGAAATATCTAACTGATGAAGTATCTTACTGATGAAGTATCTTACTGATGACGTATTATTGATGAAGTATCTTACTGGTGAGGTATCTTATTGATGGGGGTATCTTACTGATGACGTATCTTACTAATGAAGTATCTTATAAATGAGGTATCTTACTGATGAGGTATCCTACTGATGAGGTATCTTACTGATGACGTATCCTACTGATGAGGTATCTTACTGATGAAGAATCTTACTGGTGAGGTATCTTATTGATGGGGGTATCTTACTAATGAAGTATCTTATAAATGAGGTATCTTACTGATGAAGAATCTTACTGATGAGGTATCTTATTAATGTGATATCTTACTGATGATGTATCTTACTAATCAGGTATCTTACTGGTGACGTAACTTATTGATGAGGTATCTTACTGATGAGGTATCTTATTGATGGGGGTATCTTACTGATGACGTATCTTACTAATGAAGTATCTTACAAATGAAGTATCTGACTGATGAAGTATCTGACTGATGAGATATATTACTCATGAGGTATCTTGCTAATCAGGTATTTTACTGATGAAGAATCTTACTGATGACGCATCTTACTGATGAAGAATCTTACCGATGAGGTATCTTATTGATGGGATATCTTGATGAAGTATCTTACTGATGAAGGGGGGTATCTAACTGATGACGTATCTTACTAATGATATCTTACAAATGAGGTATCTTACTGATGAGTTATGTTACTGACGAGTAATTTTACTGATGAATTATCGTACTAATGAAGTATTTGACTGATGACGCATCCTACTGATGAGAAATCTTACTGATGACGTATCTTACTGACGAGGTATCTTATTAATGAAGTATCTTATCGATGAAGTATCTTACTTGTGACGTAATGTACTGATATCCTATATATCTCACGACGAAGTATCTTATTAATGATATCATACAGGTATACATGCCTATTTTAGGAATGTTTTAAACAGCTATATCCGTGTTTCTTGTATATGTCTTTGAAATGTAAATGATGGAAATTTTTTTAAGAATGCCTGTCCCATTGTAGGCAAATGAACATATACATGTATTGGGGACTGGGCCAGTATATTACAGTTACCCAGGCGGCTCAGTTATTCACTCCACAACGTATTATTTTCTTTCTGGTATGATTTATCAAAGTTATTATCATGCCAGATTATTATTTTTAAGTTTTTGGCAGTGGTACGGCGATCCTTAATGAATGGATACCAAACAATTAGTCTCGTTCAACCAAATGCTTGATTACTTGTAACGAGACTACCTAACGATAATATCGCGATCCAAACGGTTGGACCGGTCGGACCAGGGTTGTTCGTTTATGAAATAAGGTCGGTTCCAGTAATCTGATGCTGCTTTCAGGCGAGCACTGACAAAGCCTTGAAAGGCCTGCATAAACATTTGCAGGTTCGCCAGGATTTATCCCCGAAAATGTTACATTTGAAAACAGATAAACCGGTTGTTCCGCATAAACGAACAGGCCCTACTAGGTCATTGTACCCGCGTTATATAATTATGTCAAGTCAATGCACCTGTGGTAAAATTCCAGTTTGAGAACACCACTGTATTAATGCAGGAACTGAAATAGGACACTGCTAAATAAGACCTTACGTAGCCTCTTCACGGGTTAATTACAAAATATCTTGTCATAACTCCAAATTTATATAAAAAATGTTATAAAGGTATATTTTTCGTCCAATACAGTAATAGGTGAGTTATTTGACCGAATTTACACAACGATAGAAACATTTAAGCAAGTATGACTTTACTGTTTTGCAGACAACATAGGTTATGTTGTTAAATCCAAATATCAGAACAATATCAAGGACATTTATAAACAAAAAGTAAAGAAACATTTATGTCCAGCGATCATTCCAATTAACATCCAAAATACGTTTTCGAGTTACAAGTTTCATGAAAAAAGGTCACGTGATCTGGCGGTCTCGTAAATGTTCAGGGGGCATGTATACTTTCGGTGTTAAAGTATATCAGTAGCAAACCAACTTCGTCGAAGTAAAACATTGGTCAAATTTGACGAAAATGGCTGAAATTTCATATTCTGGAAGAAAGGGATTTGTGCTGACTGGTACCCAGTTTTTACCCGTTTTGTACATGCATCGTCAATGAAAGGGTCACGAATCTTAGACACTTAAACAATTGATGCAAACGTATGCATTGTGTTATTTGAAGTGGACTGTCAAGCGTTGTGCTGACAAATACAAAACCGCTGTTTAACTAAACAAAGTCACCAGTATAGTCTCGTTCAACCAGAATCTTGTTGTCTGCGCAAGTTACGCCGAACAGAAAATCACAAGTGATCAAGCATCTGGTTGAACGAGACTAAGTCACCAGAAGAGTTGGTAGGGATGAACGAAACATCAATTGAGTTGATTCATAAATGTAATCAAAGTAACAAAATCATGCAATTTAATGTTCAACTTTCATCTTTAGTTCGATTTGTGGACATACAAAATGTCCGAAAATCAAATATTTAACAAGTTGCCAATAGCTATTTCATACAACGCTCCCATAACAGGTGCAAACTTATTTAAACGGTAAAGATGTTGGTTGTAAAGAGAAAATGTCAACAGTCTCTCTATTAAGTGTCAAACATATGTAGTTGTCTTATGTCGTTGATCAAAGCGTTACCATTTTGTGTTCTTGTTTGAAGCCACGAAAACATCAGTGCGAAAGCAACACAAACTGAAATAAATCCAAATTCAGAAAAGAAATCGATTGGATCGCGGTTGTAGACATTTTGAATACATATTTAAGATAAAATAAATCAGAACTATGTACACGATGGATTTTCTTTGGTAAATATATGTTAATATCTCATTTTGAGTAGCTATTCATATGTTTATTCAAACTCCAATATGGCCGGTATATCAATATAGATGTTAGCGGCATCCATTTATTGTACGGGTTTTAAAGAACCTTTTGACGGGGGGTGAATCCTTAATAACTCGGCCGTGTTTGCTAGGCACTCTTGTTGTTTAAACAACGTCGTTTAAAGCTACTTGTGATGTTGAATCAAGGTACAAACACTTTATTAAATGGATATTTAGCCAAAGTAGCTACAAGTTTGCTTTCCAAATGTCTATAATGACATTTGCGATAGCGGAGACATGGATCACTACTAAGTATCCGAATTTAGGTCAAGGAATATTCCCTTACTTTAAAAGAAACAATTTTAAGCATAAAAACATTGCCCCTTAACATTAGAAGCGTTGTCAAAATAGTAATGAACACAAGTAAAACCCAAGGGACGTCAGGCGAACCAATACTAGTGTAAATATATGGCCAATTGGGCTTCTCGTACGTATTAACGTTTTGAGTGTGAACGCTTTTATTTGTTTTTGCTGTTTAAATAATGTCTACTGTCTGAAGAATTTAAACACAAGGGAGATAATCAGTGACGTATACATGTCCCCCGATGCGTTCCTCATATCCATTCTGTTGAAATTATACCTCTTACATAAATCTACATAAGCAATGGTTATTAGTTATTTAACAATATATCTTTAAAATATAATATAAATATCTCTATAGGAAATGCAGATATCTTTCATTGCAACAGATATATCTCTAAAACAAATCACAGTAATCATATTTTTTAATCGACCTGACAGGTTGGGTTGAGAACTATCTCCATTAAAGATATCTCTATTTCATATATATATACATATCCTAAACTTAATTCAGGACATCTCATATAATTTTGTTATATAGGTCTCTTTCATTCAAATAAAGATATCTATAAGGTGATATAAATATACTTAGATAAAAATATCTATAATAAGAGATATTTAAGTTAAATGAAATAGAGACATCTGTAACTTAAGGTAAGATATCTCTAATTGTATAAAATATATCTTTAAATGTATTAAAAATAGGGATATCTCATATAATTGGGATTATATCAGATTATCTCTATTGTTTATGATATATCTATATTTCATTTATAAGGAGATCTTTTGTTTACCTTCTTTTGTTATAAAATGTAAAGTTGGCTTGCCAAATGTTGCAGTGTGTCACAAATACACTCCTACTGCACCGAATTACTTGTTAATGAGTTTTCGACAAATTTTATCATATTTGATTGCAATTATAATATTACATATCCTTTATTCATTCTACATCAATTATAAACGTTATATCAATCATCTTGTTGTCCCGAGTGAAAAGCACAAGGGGCCTTAATGTTGGAGAAGCCAGAGTACCCGGAGAAAACCCACGAGGTCGGGCTATGCCTTTTCATGTCTGATCGGGGAATCGAACCACGGCCGTCTAGATGAAAGGCGAGTGCGCCTTCTAAAACACCACCAAGTCATCGAACGATAGGTTAAATGCATTTCAAAAGTGTTACCATCCACCAGATAAAAACATAATTTTTATCTAAAGAGAGAGAGAGAGAGAGAGAGAGAGAGAAAAAGAAATACAATTGAAATTTTGACTTATGCTTGATAAACGAGCTGTTTATTTTTAAGACATCTTATTAATTGTTACACCACAAGAAAGAACCATCGTAACAGTCACAAAAAGCTACTTTTTATTTTAAATATTTCTTTTATCCATCTCAGCTTTTCTGACTCATAACGGCAAGAGTTGTTCGTGTTACCTTGACTGTTAATGACAGTTTCATATACATTGAATTTAAACGTTCCCTTTAAATGGCCAAGAACTGACAAAAAACAGTCTACCTAAAAGTCCTTTTAATATGGCCCGATTAATCTTTTACCATGCCGTCCCTTTAACTGGCCCATACTGATTGACAAGGAAACATGTCGATTCTCCCTAAACTGCCCTTTAAATCAACTATTCGTTATTCTTAGTGTATACACCAGCCCAAACGTTTCAAATATCTAGTAGGTATTCAATATAACATTTGTAGTCACTATGTGATCCCATTCACGCGAGGAAATCGGCTGGAATAAAACTCCACACAAACCTTACTTAATCATTATTTACGGCTTGGTTGACAAATTTGGTCATTATTATTGTCCTGAGTTGTCGAACCTTGATATCACGTGACTGAGATCAATCACATTTTATCTCTTTAAAGGCAGGTTTCCTATAATTTTCGACAGTTATAATATATTAAACGGTATGGTTCTTTCCTCCAGTAACACGGAAATTCTTATTTTATTTTCAAAATAACAGCCATGACCGTGAAGAACATTTCTAAAGATAACTGATAAAATAATAATAATAAAAAAAAATAGTCTCATACGACGTTTTGGCACATTATACACGGTAGGTAACTTCATTTAGTTTAACCTCTATGCTATCACCCAATCGGGAACCGTCGGCACTTTCCGTAAGCGAGAAATACTGTATTTTTCGTTTACGGAAAGTGCCGGCGGTTCTCGATTGTGCTATCACTTTCCATGCAATTTATGTGACTCATTCAATTGACAGGAAATTTGAAAGGTAAGGTAATTCACGTGTATATTGACTGTGCGTGTTGAGGCAAGGTTAAAACTAGAACCCTTGGATTTGAAAGTACATCCGTTCTATAAACACACAAAGAAACAATCTGCCGCTGGTTAACTAACAGCACACCGGGATGGGACATTGACGTGTTCAAAACACAATTGAATCAGTCCACAATATCGTATGGTATATATCCGTTTCCTTATCATGTTTATTTGCGATTTTTTTTACAGTTCTAAACACTGTGAAACCAAGGATCCTTCTCCCTTGGTAAGGAAAAAAACTGTTGAATTTCATTGTTATTTTTCGCCCCTACAGTCAATTTCGCCTTGGCTTTAACTGTAGCCCGATTGTCTAGCTAGTGTCTGGCTAGTGTCTGGCACATTAGCATTTTATTTTTCATTCAGATCTTATTTAAGTCATTCCCACAATACCAACATCCTTTAGGCCAATATATATGTGACTACGAAAAGTAATTCAGACTGCGCCCCTTCAGGTCAGGGATCGGGAAAAGAATAAACCTAATGTTACCCACTACATGTATCGTAAGAGGCGGCTAATGTGGGAACCCCCCGTCCCCCTGGTAATGTGCCCCCCCCCC
>NW_018480073.1:1000872-1003227 GCF_002113885.1 Mizuhopecten yessoensis | reverse complement strand
CCCCCCCCTCATAATTGTTGGTTTGCTTTTGTGTCAACTACTTGGGGATACAAAAGCGAACAAAATAAACCTGCTGTTCCCATCTCAATTTTTGGGATCTTTCCAACCGCCTTGATTGGCAGTGCCTCACGTTCGCCCAGGTCAGGAAGGCAATGACTTCTGCCCCCAGACCGGGACATACCAACGTTCTTAAGATGGTTGTTGTTATAATGACAACAACTTGTTCACTCGTTGTCAGTATTATGTGACCAGGCGGAATGCTGTGTGGGTGCATACGGCATGGAATTTCAGTGGGATAGCACTATAAAGTCGGCATCAGATCTGCGCTATCACAAAGAGACAAATACACCAACATACCCTGTCTCCGGCACAAATGGACACATACACAACACACATTGAGGACCGTCCTTAAATGACATTTGTTGTTAATAGGACGTTAAACCCTATAAAATCAAACAAACATTAGGCTGTATATATAGCTATTTGATTCAAATCATTTTCTTTTATTTGAGTCAAGTGCTAAAACGTTTTATTTGAGCCAAGTGCTAAAAAGAACTTAGTGAACGTGATTACCGTAGCGCTTTATTGTTTGTCGATGATTAGTCAATCAATCAATCAATCAATCAATACTATTCTAGATATGTACATCATGTCATATATAAGGCACGGTTGTCTAGTGGTCGGACGCCGGGCTTGTGACTGAAAGGTTGCGGGTTCGAGTCACGGCACGGTACTGTGTTGTATCCTTGAGCAAGATACTTTACTCCGCTTGTTCCAGTCTACTCAGCTGTAAATGAGTACGTGGTTGGGCAGTGCTAGAATTGTAAAATGCTAACTGTGAGCGCCGAAATGGCAGCACCAGCTGTATGCTCCCCAGGGAGTTGAGAAATATATTGGCTGGTTGCAAAGGCCCTATAACCACGAATAATAGTTTGTGAACCGCTTTGAGACGACCTTCATGTACGAACTAGGTTGTGATAAAGCGGTATATAAGAACCTCGAATTATTATTATTATAAAAGTGATACCAAGCCAGTTTTTGCTTACGAGACACAGTTAGCCTTCCTGGGGAAAGTCTCAATATAACTAATGTGTCTGAATTCTCATGCCCCTGTGTAAATGCGCGCGGTGTTTGTGTACGGGGCGCAGTCCTAAATTGCTAGGATACATACAGCTATACGTACATGTCTATCATTGTCATTAAATCTTGGCGTTGATGTTTGAATTACACTCCGTCGCCATAATTGATTGGATTTTAAATAATTTCTAATGATTATATAAACTAATTAAACTATCAACACAGTCCAATATCACACAATATCATTACACACAGGGTAAACAATTTTTAATAAATATTTCAAATATTACTCTCTGCAAACACAATCAACTCGAATTTTATATGAATTCCGAAAACATGGTGCCTGATCACTAATTGAGAATAAAAAGAAGTCAATTTATTGATCAAGATTACGTATCGCATAACAATGGAAGCGGAGCCGGACCCAATAATCCGGTATTTAATGAGATTTCTATACGTTAATTACCTGTTATGTTAAACAATCAATAATGCATGTTATCAAAGATAATTCGATTGTACATTATTTTTTCTCTGAAGTTGTCTCTCTTGAAAATAAATATTCCACCACATCGATCGCAACTCCTGAAGGCCATATCGTTGTGGGCACATGCGTTAAAATGAGTGTTTTTAGTTATTATACGTAAATCAGTTGGCTATTTTAGTGTATAAACCTAACATTATTGACACAAATTTAAGTCGAACATTTGATAAAAGAGGGGTTCCAAAAGCTTGTGTATTAGTTTAGTCTAAACATATAATCTTACCATAAGTAGCAATTAAATTTGGCAGAAACTGTACAAGGCCATGTCCTTGTAGCAATATACCGAAGATTCTAGAGAAGAAAGGCTGTTCAAGTATATAAGTGATATAATGAAAAGACAGCTTGGAGAGTCAGGTATAGGGGGAAAAAATCGACCCAGAGGAAACAGCTTTATTCCATATCGAAGTGTTGGACAAACGCTATGTAAAGAAATTACCTTCCTACAGGGCGCTTCACTCCCAAACAGAATCAAACGGAGAGGTTTTGGATGGCGTTCCATTCATATATGTGTCAGAAGATTTCTAGTTTTGACAGAATATCTGCAATCATAGTATTTTGTTTGTTTGAGGATAAATGTTCTGGCAGCTGCCAGGGTCTATGAAGACAGAAGCGGAGGAAGACACCGGCCGAAAGGAAAGAGTAGGGAAGTAAAATAAAATAAAATATAGACCCGAAGTGTTGCAATCAATTTTGGTTTCTACGTTATACCCTTATCAGAAGATACAGATACAGAAGGG
>NW_018480073.1:928307-1000679 GCF_002113885.1 Mizuhopecten yessoensis | reverse complement strand
CACCAAAAAAACCCACTCCGGCCTTCCACGCTGGCGGCCGGGATTCGATCCCCGAAGTCGTTGTACGCATGGATATTCAGAGAAAGTGTTGTTTTTTTTCCTTTCCACACAGCTCCAACAACCCAGGTGGAGTATACATTGGTCTGGGGTGGATGTTGCGGCATCTGTGCTATAGCATTCAAGTAAATGATGTCGTTAGAAGCACGGTCCCACTACAAACAGAACACATTATATCTCCAGTACACACGCAGGCATGCATACATAGGGAGGTATTAGCTAGGTGGCATAGGACTAGTAGTAAGCGTCTGATGAGGCAGCTCCTGTGAATTCCTCAAAATTGTATTGATTAATGTATGCTAATTGTATGAATTGTATATCTATGTATTGTCAAGCTCTTAAGAGTGGCTTATGTTAGCTATATAGGGCGCTATATCAAATGTTGTATATTAAGAAAACACCCGATTCTGCACCCGACACCACATTGGTCGCCTCTTACTAAAATATGCCGTGTGATACTGCAGGTTTATTCTTTTCCCGTAATAAGTAGTCGTAAGGATAATAAAATGTGTAAGGCATTATCAGTGTTGTGGCAATAACATTCAGACCTAGGCGTGTTCTCATCTAAAAGAAATTGGCAAATGTCATGACTATTAAACTTGAGAATTATCGATCTTTCAGTGTCACAGCTATTATGCTAATTTGACGTCACTTGCAGTGCCAGGGGTTTTGTACAAAATATGTTCGAACTAAAATACCCTGAAAAGTACTTGTTAAATTGCAACTGTTAAACTGGTAATTGCCAAACATCGAATAATTATGTTTAAATGTCATCTTTCGGTGGCGCCTTTAACAATTCAGAGACCAAATAAAGGTAAACTACAGGTGCTAATTGACTTTTGAAAACATTTTTAAAAGCATAATGTCGAGTTTACCGCCTATACCTTAGGTTCTACCTCGGTCGAATTTATTGGAAAAATAATTTGTTTTATAGTAAATCATGTACAATAGAGAAGGCAATAACAAGTATACATAGTATACGACACAAGAATTTTGATTGGTTTGCTCATATGTACAGTAAATACGAGGTGCTTCAATTTAAAACCACATTTTTTGATATAATTCAAATTTGGTCTACGGTCGTCTGAACGGAGTTCTCGGCCCGATACTATGCAATATTTCAGGTTTCGCTTTTTATAACAAAAACATGTTGACAGTTAGACCGAGATCGAGTGTTCATAAAGATGAATAAAGCTTTCCACATTCCAGGGAATTTTTTTGTAGACTATCACCTGAGTGACAGTTTTCGAACTATAACCCTCTGTGTGATTTTCACCCTTCATGCATATTTTGGCGGGAAGTTTTATCTGACTAAATATGATTGGTTTTTGTGAGCCACTTTCAGACTTATTAGAGCGAGCGTTAATATGTGCTTTGTAATTAAAGAACTGGGCCCAGTTGTTCAAAAGGTGGTTATACCTTAATCACTGTTTAACGACATTTTTCAACCTTCAATGACTCAAAATTGTGCATATATATTCACTCTACTAAATATTTGATATATGGAAAGTTGTAACTAATTCAATAGCTGTGTTTTACAGATACACACAAACTAAAATTTGCGCTTATCACTGATTAAGCTAATCACCTTTGGAACAACTGGACCCAGACGTCAACAATGTTCTGAATGTAAAATTCAACAGGACCAGATCGGGATTCGAACCCTGATCCTTAGATCACTTTAACCAGCTTAGGCCACTCTTGTCAACCCACATTTATTGTTTTCGGTGTCATGGAAACGTGTCACGTGCTATGATAAAGTAATGAGATTATATAACTCCAGCTTGTGAGAACAATATATTTATTGAGTAAATAGCAATAGAAACTGTAAATAAACGTTATTACCAGCGGTTAAGCACTTTGATTCGATCTCAGGGGCTTTGTAACAATGATGTAAAACTATACACGAACACATATTACGCTAAACAAGCATTAAGTGTGTTCGTATACATGTTTATGTATTTTTTTTACAAGCCTCTGTGCTTCGATCCAGACAAATTTGCAAATGCATCGGTGTCTATTTCTCGATTTGATTTATTGCCATGACAAAAAGAAACAATTAATCAGCGTTGATAACAACCTTGGGGAAATATGTTATTTGCAAAAAGTTGCCATTAGCAGAGATATTGAAGTCGTTATTCTCAAGGTTTTTACCGTATGATTAATTGTAAAATTGTTAATGAACTAAACTCACCTTCACATGGAAACTATCAAACAAAGAACGTTTAATAAATGATGAAATTCGCTCCATGGTCAATGTCACCGTTCGTTGTACCCCCTACATCGTTTCTGTATTGTATCTTGAAAATAATACAAAGAGACCTCTTTCTCTCTAAAATGAAAGAATGAAACATATATATAAACACTTTGAATATTTATACACAAAAACATCCGGAAGAAACATATAAACTGTACAGACATAAGGTCTTTGGTTATGGTTTTGTTCAATATTTAACATCCTCCCAACCATAGGAATAATTCGTTACAGTAGATACTTGTTAGCTGGGCCTATTCTGATGTGTGGGGAGTCATACTGGACTTGGATACAAGTTTATAGCACGCTCGGTTAGAAAAACAATATCCACTGAAGTGAAAAGGGAAGGAATGAATATCATTAGAAGACGTTATCGCAATCAAGATTTGTGTTTACACGATTGGCTAAAAATAGTTAAGTAAAAAGGTTCTAATTTGCTAAGGGAAGTATTTTTATTGGTCTTATCTAAGCTTGTGTACCATTCAAATGTGTCATCAATTCCAATTCTTGTGTTCCTTTCAAACGTGTCTCCAATTCTTGTGTACCTTTCAAACATGTCGTCAATTCTTGTGTACCTTTCAAACATGTCGTCAATTCGTGTGTACCTTTCAAATGTGTCATCAATTCTTGTGTACCTTTCAAATGTGTCATCATATAACAAACTTAACATACAATAGCATTCATACGAGGTTTTTACTTCGTTTGAAACTCCTTGGAGGATAGTTTACGGTAGTGTGACACACATCTTTAAATATGTTGCGTATTTTACCTTATTACGTGGGCAAGCCTGTAGTGGTACTGCGCCTCGCCCAACAAGATCTGTTACCGATATGTTTAAATCCTTTTAAACTAACGCCAATATTTTTTTCGAGATTCATAAATATGCAGATAAACCGGATCTTATTTGAACTGAGAAATCAATAAATGTAAGTAAGATATGGGCCGTACACTGACAGCCCTAGATTTACTCGACAAAGGCCTTGTAAGTGGAGGACAGTGTCACAGGTCGACACTGGCAGGCTTTCACCGTCTCAAGTATGGCATTAGGAATACATTGTATCTATAAGCTTTATTTAATGTTGGACCATTGTAAGTTATGCTACATAACGTTGACATCTCGGGATAAGTTGTCGTGGGTACCCCTACCACATATCTTATATTGATTTACATACAATTTACAAGGTTTGGTTCAGTATGATATATTATATCTGTAATTGTCTCGTCTCAAGACTTTCTGATTAACGTCCGCGGGTAGCCTTGCAACCTCGATTGCAATAAACCATCGCTGCCGACTCCCAAGTGCATTTGTATCAAGCTCGCTCCCAAATGTACCTCGCATCCAAGATACCCTTAACAAACGCTTCTCGTATCAGTTGTGGATTGGTGGGGCAGTGAATAACGCACTCGCCTTTTGCCAAGACGACCGGGGTTCGATTTCCCGATCGGACTTGAAAAGGTATGGGGTCACCTGCCCGATCACGTAGGTTTACACCGGGTTCTCAAGTCTCCTTCTAAATTATCCTGACTAACAACAGTTATCAACATAAATTAACATAGCTTCTTTTATAATTGTGGTAAAGTAAGTAACGAAGGTTAATATTTATCGTATAAGGCGAATAACATGCTTCCGTGTCAGAATCGGCGGTTGTTTCTGTGTTTGCTGAGTTTGAGTGCATTAGAGGAAACAAAAAAAATGATCTATTGCCCCTTGCAACAATTGGGACCTCGTTCTGTTCTCTCTCTCTTTCTCCTCCTTAATATGTATTTTCTCTCTCTCTTTCTCCTCCTTAATACGTATTTTCTCTCTCTCTTTCTCCTCCTTAATATGTATTTTCACTCTCTCTTTTCGACGTGGATCTATCACCAACCATTGTAGAAGATCTTAGCTGGTTCGAGGATGTTAAACCCACGTACAAAAAAAACAACCTCCACCCACCCCCTTTTAAATTAGGTATACACGCACGCCGCAAACATCACCACTACCACCACACTGTACAACGCACCCCTCCACCCTCCCGTATCACAAACCTGTAACTTATTTCGCCGTGCGGTAATTCTATACCACCAATAGCAGTGTAGTCATTTTCTAGTTGTTTACATTCACAAATGTAGCTGTTTTTTTAAACCGCGACGAGCCACTGCGTGCTCAGATTGCGCTGACCACGTGACCACAGGTAAAAATCCATTTGTACAATATTACACCTGTGTTCTTACTACCGAGTACACATCCCGTGTCTAACATTGGATCTACCGGATCACGCCTTGATTTTACAGGTAAGTTATTGTATATTGTACAGGTGGGCTCTAACGAGATAATAGTTATTTCGTATCTTAACCTTTCGTTCTCTTGTACTCAAATGTTCATGACGTATTTCTAGCTGCGTTCGGCGTTAGAGACAGTTACTTTAATCATCACTGCACATCAAATTAAGTAAATCAAAATGAAAGCACTTTTTGTTTTGTTTTTTGATTTACATTGTTTAATTAATCATATCTATGAAAAGTCTTTCTTCTCACAAAATCGTTGTAAGCATTGGTCGATCTGTTACTTTCTTAAATAAAATTCGTCATTTCTGTAAAAACCGTAAAAGATGCATTATATTTTTAAATTCACGAAAACAAACTTGCCTAAACTAAAACGACTTCAACATCACTAAAAGAGGAAGTTGAATTTTAAAGAAAGCTCTATCCAAGTAAAGTTTTCAAAATAGTTTACTTGCTGTTAAAACCGCACAACGCAACATAGAGGTAAAACAGTAGCGATTTTCGAGAGATAGAAAAGTATGGTAACGACAAAGGAAAACAGAAAGTGTTGCTTTTTGGACAATTCATTTTCGTATCTTAAAAGTATGCGTAACATAAGACAGACGAATGTATCCGTAACATAAGACAGACGAATGTATCAGTAACATAAGACAGACGAATGTATCAGTTACATAAGACAGACGAATGTATCCGTAACATAAGACAGACGAATGTATCCGTTACATAAGACAGACGAATGTATTAGTTACATAAGACAGACGAATGTATGCGTAACATAAGACAGACGCATGTATGCGTAACATAATACTGACGAATGTATCAGTTACATAAGACAGACTAATGTATCAGTAACATAAGACAGACGAATGTATCAGTTACATAAGACAGACGAATGTATTAGTTACATAAGACAGACGAATGTATGCGTAACATAAGACAGACGAATGTATGCGTAACATAATACTGACGAATGTATCAGTTACATTAGACAGACTAATGTATCCGTAACATAAGACAGACGAATGTATCCGTTACATAAGACAGACGAATGTATCAGTTAGACGAATGTATGCGTAACATAATACTGACGAATGTGTCAGTTACATTAGACAGACTAATGTATCTGTAACATAAGACAGACGAATGTATCCGTAACATAAGACGGACGAATGTATCAGTTACATAAGACAGATGAATGTATCAGTAACATAAGACAGACGAATGTATCAGTAACACAAGACAGACGAATGTATCAGTAACATAAGACAGAAGAATGTATCAGTTACATAAGACAGACGCATTTATCAGTTACATAAGACAGACGAATGTATTAGTTACATGAGACAGACGAATGTATGCGTAACATAAGACAGACGCATGTATGCGTAACATAATACTGACGAATGTATCAGTTACATTAGACAGACTAATGTATCTGTAACATAAGACAGACGAATGTATCCGTAACATAAGACTGACGAATGTATCAGTTACATAATACAGACGAATATATCCGTAACATAAGACAGACGAATTTATCCGTAACATAAGACAGACGAATGTATCAGTTACGTAAGACAGACGAATGTATCAGTTACATTAGACAGACGAATGTATCCGTTACATAATACAGACGAATGTATCAGTAACATAAGACAGAAGAATGTATCAGTTACATAAGACAGACGCATGTATCAGTTACATAAGACAGACGAATGTATTAGTTACATGAGACAGACGAATGTATGCGTAACATAAGACAGACGACTGTATGCGTAACATAATCCTGAAGAATGTATCCGTTACATAAGACAGACGAATGTATTAGTTACATAAGACAGACGAATGTATGCGTAACATAAGACAGACGACTGTATGCGTAACATAATCCTGAAGAATGTATCCGTTACATAAGACAGACGAATGTATTAGTTACATGAGACAGACGAATGTATGCGTAACATAAGACAGACGAAGGTATGCGTAACATAATACTGACGAATGTATCATTTACATTAGACAGACTAATGTATCCGTAACATAAGACAGACGAATGGATCCGTTACATAATACAGACGAATGTATCAGTAACATAATACAGACGAATGTATCAGTAACATAAGACAGAAGAATGTATCAGTTACATAAGACAGACGCATTTATCAGTTACATAAGACAGACGAATGTATCCGTAAGATAAGACAGACGAATGTATCCGTAACATAAGACTGACGAATGTATCAGTTACATAATACAGACGAATGTATAAGTTACATAAGACAGACGAATGTATCCGTAAGATAAGACAGACGAATGTATCCGTAACATAAGACAGACGAATGGATCCGTTACATAATACAGACGAATGTATCAGTTACATAATACAGACGAATATATCCGTAACATAAGACAGACGAATGTATCAGTTACATAATACAGACGAATGTATCAGTAACATAAGACAGACGAATGTAACAGTTACATAAGACAGACGAATGTATCGGTTACATAAGACAGACGAATGTATCAGTTACATTAGACAGACGAATGTATCCGTTACATAATACAGACGAATGTATCAGTAACATAAGACAGAAGAATGTATCAGTTACATAAGACAGACGCATTTATCAGTTACATAAGACAGACGAATGTATTAGTTACATGAGACAGACGAATGTATGCGTAACATAAGACAGACGACTGTATGCGTAACATAATCCTGAAGAATGTATCCGTTACATAAGACAGACGAATGTATTAGTTACATGAGACAGACGAATGTATGCGTAACATAAGACAGACGAAGGTATGCGTAACATAATACTGACGAATGTGTCAGTTACATTAGACAGACTAATGTATCTGTAACATAAGACAGACGAATGTATCCGTTACATAAGACAGACGAATGTATCAGTAACACAAGACAGACGAATGTATCAGTAACATAAGACAGATGAATGTATCAGTAACATAAGACAGACGAATGTAACAGTTACATAAGACAGACGAATGTATCGGTTACATAAGACAGACGAATGTATCAGTAACACAAGACAGACGAATGTATCAGTAACATAAGACAGATGAATGTATCAGTAACATAAGACAGACGAATGTATCAGTAAAATAAGACAGACAAATGTATCAGTTACATAAGACAGACGAATGGATCCGTTACATAATACAGACGAATGAATCCGTAACATAAGACAGACGAATGTATCAGTTACGTAAGACAGACGAATGTATCAGTTACATAAGACAGACGCATGTATCCGTAGTATAAGATGTTTTCGTCCACAATATAAGAAAGATTATGTATTCCTTACATAAGACAGACATATAAGACATACACAAATATCCCAATTTGAATAAGCCCTAATTGATTTCGCCTTTTACAATTTTAAAACACGGATCTATATTTATGATGTATTTATTTAACTTTATGCCTTTGCATTCATCTGAGCGTACATGTCTATCTTTATTTACTAAACATCATGACGTCGGATTGGACCAGACATATAGGTTTTCTATATTAGCACTATAAAACATAATATACACGGATGCATATCAAATGTATGTTATTAAACATTAAGATGACGATAAACGATGCTTCGTTTTGAGAGTTAATACAAACTTTGGCTTCTAATTGATATATACATTAAATATTCATTTAAATTTATATATACATTAACGCCCTAAATGTCTAAAGCTAATCTGTTTTCTATTGCATATGATACGATGCGTTACTTCACACTGTAGTTAGGTATAAACAAAATTCACGCGTTTCAAATGACACAGGTGATTTAAATTTTATACTTAATTAAGGATTCGTGCCCCGCTACGAGTAAAATGTCGTACACAGTATAACCTCTTCTTAATTTAACTTAATTTTAAACTTATAAACTTTATTTTATTTCGTATTGGTAAAAATGCATTACATTTATTTGATAAATATGACAAGGCAATTATGATTAAGAAACAAGTTATGAAACGTATACAGATATGTTTCCTTAATTTCGTTTCGGGTAGAACTGTAGCGGTTAAAGTTTTTGTCGATTTATTTCTTGTTTATTTCATTTTATTATTTTCAAAATAAAAATTTCCACAAAGTATGATGTTCATTTTAGATTTATAAATATTTTAACAAAGCTATGAATGTATGGTTATATCGGAATCGGAAAAAAATGATTCTGAAGTATGTTTACATGTTGAGCGTTCGCCCAGGTGAGGTAGGCAATGTGTTCTGTTCCCAGACCGGGTCATACCAAAGTCCACACAAATGGTAGTTGTTATTCCCTGCTCAACGTTCAGCATTTAGGGTAATGGCAACAACTGGTTCACCCGTTGTCAGTATCATGTGACCGGGCGGAATACTGTGCTTGGTGCCTTCGGCATTGTGTTTCAGTGAGATAGCACTATAAAGTTGGCATCAGATCCTCGCTGTTATAAGCAGGCAAGTATACACCAACACATCCTGTCTCCAGCATACACACACACACACGTGCACGCTTTCACAAATCACAAGGAGGCACGTACTTAAATGACCTTGGATGTTAATAGGACGTTAAACAAAATAAAACCAAACAAAACATATCTTGGTAGAGCTACGTGGATCCTTAACGCGAACTAAAGAGTTCGGAATCGGCTGTTTATGTATACGTCATCAGCTGACAGAGTGTCACGCACAGATCTAAAGATACATTTCTTAACCACTAAATAACGATGATTCTATACACCGACAGATTTTTCTTAGATTAAATACATGTTAACCATTTCATCCCCATGTAACTTGAGTAGACTCTACCATGCATTGTTATGGATGAGTCCATGATGGTCTACAGTGGTGAAAGTATTAACTGAAAACATTTTGATCACGTTTTTTGTTTTGTTTTTCAAGTACTACCTTGCGTATACGTACTTTAATTTGTTAAACACCAAAATTTGACAGTTTCTTACCTTCTTTAAAGATAAAGTTCGATCGGAAACGCGTCGTTTATGCTTCTTGCTCATTTCTTATTTTCAACTTATTTCTTTTGTCGGCATTGCTATTTACATTTAATTAGTCAGTTATTTAAATGATCGCTTTAATTTTTGACTTGGTCGATTTGAATGAACTTTGCTTTAAATCATTGTAAATCTGTATAAAAATAACGTTTCTGTATAATTTATGTGAAATATTGATAGGGATCTTTAAATCAATGTGAGAATGATTAAAGATTGATGTGTGTGAGTCTTTTGAAGTATTGGCCAGGCAATTAATGTACTAGGTACTTCCCAGCGTAACTTTGACCTCCGATAACTCGCTTTTGTATAAAATAACAAGATTGTAATAAAGATTTGGAAATGACGTTCTTAGATTTAAAGTACTAGGAACCAAATATACGGTTTATTGCACTCATTATTTGTAACGTTTTTGGAATTATAATTTATTTACACTGTATATAGATTTAAAAGAACATATTTGAAACAGAGGTAATTATTTTCCAATGCAATGCCTCCGCTAGGGGTCGAACCCGGAACTTGTGGTTTAATAGTCTGACAATCTACCGAAAAAACATTTTTAAAGTTTTAGATTAATGTATTTTATGCTGTAATTAAATAAATATGTCTAAATAGTAGATTGCACAAATGTATGCAGTCACGGGCTGAGGATATGCATCACGGGAACTTTCGCCCAATATTTTAACAGAGTGACATGCCAGACACCAAATTAATGTAAGGCCCTTGATGCACATATATATATTTTTGTACCTCCGAAATCCTTCCAAAAACTCACTGCAGCATCAGCTACCTAGCACCATGCTAGCCTTAATTCATAACATGCAATGAAGCTCTGTTCACTTAAATAATAGATAACACACAGACAATGGTATTGGCGTAATTGGCTAACCTTTATCAGGATGCCGGAATTTAATTTTTTATCTTTGATCAAAATTTCAATACATTTATTGTCATATATTTATCATCTTTAATGTACAACTCAGGATCTAGGTCTGGGGTATTTTTCTCCTCTTGATCAGGATCTAGGTCTGGGGTATTTTTCTCCTCTTGACCCCCCCTTTAATAAATCATTTCTGAAAAGAAAGTCATACCTTGCAGAATCTTCATGGAAAAAATAATAAAGGTAAAATGAACATCAAAAAAGTATACAGTAGTATTTTGAGTGTAAAAATGGAATAAGATCAGACAAGGATTCGAACCCAGAACATTTTATCATTCGATAAATATACTGTCGCTCTGATTAGTACACGCCAAGTCGCACTACAGTAACTCAGGGGGAGGTAACTGTGTATACGAAAAACTACAACGGAACTCTCTAGTGTTTTACTAGTCTCGTTCAACCGGACGCTTGATCACTTGTGAGGCAACAAGAGTCTGGTTGAACGAGGCTAGTGTTTTACCTGCAGTGGGACAGTAGTCTCGTTCAACCAGACTCTTGTTGATTAACAAGTGATCAAGCGTCTGGTTTTACGATACTAGTGGGACAAGGATCTTTAACTCTTAGCCACGTGACTTTTGTTTCGTTAACAACGTCCTGATAGCAAGTGTGACTAAGTCGATATACCCACCTTGATTTTCATAATTAAAACCCTGTAAGCGTTGTAACGGAACCGGACTTCGAATAGGATGTTACTGGGGCGTCACGGAAAGGATCGATATGGATTAATATGAAAAACTGGGAAAGGTTTTCAGTCAAGATGACGTTATTATGTCGATATGGATTCTTAACTAATTGCTATTTGAAAATGTGACATTACTGAATTACGTTTTCTTGTAATTAGTCGATAATTGGAACATGTTCAATGGCTTTCTATTTGCGTCGTTAATCAAAGGGGTTCGACGCTAATCAGGGACAGAAATTAGGATTTTTTAATTTGATTTTTATTTCATTTTGTATCAAACATTGTTTACAATACCAAATACTGTACCAAAAATCATTCTCTGGCACGCAGAGTCATTACTTTTTAATTCCTTCATAAAACAATGGTTCGTCCCGACTCAAATGACTGTGATTTCATATAATACTGATTTCAAATAACACTGATATAAATTTACGAATTGACGAATGTTTCGACGCCGTTATTTGTAATTTACTCATCAAATGACCCAAAATAAATAGGTAGAATTTAGTTGTCGGAGTATACACTAAAGCGGTAATACAAGAGGAAGTTCTTACATTAAAGATCCATTACTATTGACAAGCCTTTCTTGTCCTTGAATTCACCGGTTTTATTTATATTTACTGTTTGTCTTCGATCAACGTGTCAGAGAAAAGCCATCATACATTTGAACCAGTAAATAATTGAGTCTATGGACATCTAAAAGTTTATTTTACAGATAAGTACAATTTTACCGACGCTAATATCAGTCTCCCTGGTGTAGTTGTCATTTGCTATCTCATTTGTGGATCGATCGCTAGTCTTTGATCTTGACGATAATATCCTGTTGACCACGTGTCTAAATAGAATTGAAAACTTCTGACATATACGTATACCTTAATAGCTCATTGACCTCCGTTTTACCTACCATAAATGTTTAAGTTAATATGTAATTTCTACAAGTAACGACCTTTACGGTGGGTTAAATATTGCCAGATGTTATTATTGGGTATGTACAGTTGGTATCAATAATTCGTCATTTAGTTCACGTTTATAAACTTTACACGAACCATGATTTCGAATCCATGCAGATACATTGTTTTGCATATTATTTGTTACTGACATTCTTTTTTAAATTATGAGTTTGTGTTAAATTAACGGCTGATTTTAGTTTTTTTCCAAAGGATTTATTTATTTATATAGATCTATTAAAAAAAATAAAGGTGGATGGGGGAATGATGAAAACACCACACCAATGATGATAATAAGAGTATATGATATAATCACTGGGGTGTCATGTTTTACCGAAAGTTGATATAATCCCTTAAAACGTGTTAAATTACTCTGAACGCCTTAGTTTAGGTCAAAATACAGCTGTAACAAATTGATCAGGTCCCTGTGGTCGACGGTTTCCAATACAGGCAACGTGTTTACGTTACACGCTCCCCGGTAGTGATACACGTTTAACGGATACTTATCGCTTCATAGAGAAATGTCGAGTTAACGAGAGGTATTTGGGAGGTCTAAAGGTCAAAGCCATGTCTGACTGTCGCTGTTACGGTGTTACTGTAATATACAATCAACATACCTGCCATAAGTAAATAGTTCATGGGGTATGTGAGCTAAGTCTTTAAAAGAAAATAATTTGTCATAAACTCAAATATTTTTATATTGCTATTTTAATCGCTATTATATGTATACGAGTTCTCGCTTTTGGATTTTAAAATATCTACGTACGACACTTATACTATTTGTTTGCTTTAATGAAAGCGTTTCAGAATGGATTAAAATTGGGTGACAACTTAAATGAATAAGGTCATTTTCACAACGACAATGGTTATAGATCGTGCAAAGAAATTATATTTTCTTTTTTCCCTTTCAAAGGTTTCGGACACGTAAATATTATTCGGATTATCTCCCTTAGCTTTTTGTAATACTTGTGTGTGTATATACTGTGTACCATGTAAATAGCGGTCAAATAGCAACGACCATATATATATAAATAATCTAAGAGATCATTGACAGTACCGGAAATGTCAAGAGCGATTCCTGTCCCGTTGCAATGTGTGTGTGTTTTCTCTTATATAGAGTGACCTCCCCTTAACGTCTGTTTGGATATTTCCGTAGACCAGACAGGTCAATCGGTTCAGAGCGATAGTATATCAATCTGAAGTCCATGGTCCGAGTTCAAGTCTAATTCGGCCGAACATTTAAATTCATAACACTGTTGTTTCATTTCATCTTTATTATTTCTTACATAAGTCCCGCAAGGTATGGGTTTTCTTTTTAGAAATTGTTTACTGAACCTATAATTATGCCGGAAATGACAGTCTACAATACTTAGTTACAATGTTTGGCAGTGTTACGGGGATCCTGAAATATTTCTCAGAATCGATGAGTTTTCACGACGAAGATATATTGTTTAAACCTAACTTGATTCTCTACAGAGAACACAGACTCAATATCATGAAAACATTTAGTAATTTAGTATACAAAGAGAGGATTGTTTGTTTCTTGATGAACAGCAGTTATGTTTCACGAAAAGAGTTGCTCACTACCAAACTGTTGAAAATTCTCGTGTTAACAATTGAAATTTGACATCACGTAACAATGCATGCTTTTCGTCGTCATCTTCAATTGTGACGTTGCAATAGTTCCCCCTATCATTCCTAAGACCTGAGAGGCTTGGCACATGCCTTTGAAAACTACTCCTCAAGAATAGATAAGTTATGTATAAATGAACGTGTTGGTCTCATGGCAGACTAATAATTGGCATGGCAGGGAAAAAAAGAATAAATATAAAAAATGACAACTCCTAGGAAATTGTATTTTAACAGAATCTGATAAAGATATTTTGTTACGTACAAATATGGCGACGATCAACTTCAGGTATAGACATACCAGGGGATGTATCGGTGTAGGCAAATATTTTGGTTCAGTTTATTGTTGGTGGCTTGGACTTCCAAACTAGCAATGTCACCATAAGGCTTGAAGAGAGAAAATCTTTATAGATAGTATTGTTCAACCAGTATTGTTTGATATAAGTTCGTTGAGTTTAATTATTAGTAATGAAGCTATTTGTTTTTACTTTCGACATTTTCGTGTTTGATGTCACGTTTTCTTTTCTATAAATGACAATGCATATACTGGCCAATTAAACAGTTTAATAAAGCTTCGATTTCTTGTTTTGTATTCCTTTAAATATTTGAACTGAACTGTTTGACAACAATTGATCATTAATCTTTACCTGTACAGGTGTTAGTTGTTAATTACAGGTATGGCACCATACGACGCTGTCCTGTAAGTCCGTTACCTTTGTTAGGCCCTTAATGCGTACATAATACGCAAACAAACACGTTAAATTGATTTTTTTCTCGGACATCTGAATTTCTATTTGTCGTCCGTCTTTAATGTTGAAACAATCGATCGTTTGAAAAAATATTACGCTCTTTATGGCCCCCTGCTAATTTAGACACGCTAAGCATGAATAGATGTTTGTTCAAAATATTATTGCCAAATGTTTAGACTGCTTTATGGGGAATGAAAACAAAACAAAAATATAAATTTAGACAACAAGGAAGTGTTTGCAAATTTAAATCCCCATATATCGCCATGTATCGGAGTTGTGTTTCTATACATTATTAAGCTACCTGCCTGTGTCACCAGTGTGATAACGCCGGCGTTTCAAGTGTGTGTATACCTAAAGAGGGAGGTCACGGTCGGGCGGGGTACAACAAGTGCCCTACTGTCTTAACTGTTTCGTTGTCTGTACATGTCTGACGTGAAATAGGGTTTAAAAACTGCAGGCAATGGACAAGGGTTAACACATATTGAAGACCAAAGAAGTATGCAAAGGCAGAACTTACCTTACGACTTCAGGTCAAAAACTGCAGGCAACGGACAAGGGTCAAAATATATTGAAGACAGAGAAGTAAGGAAAGGCATAACAACTTACCTTACGACTGAAGGTCGAAATTTAAAGGGAAATAAATAGCTAGGGTCATTTAATGACGTGCCAGGTTTTGATGGTTGAGGAAAGCTGCAGTTCCCAGGGGGGGAAAACACCGACCTACGGCCAGTACCTGGCGACTACCCCACGTAGGCCTCGAACCTGCAACCCAGTGATGGAGGGCTAGTGGTAGCATCGCAGCCCCTGAGAAGTAAGGAAAGGCAGAACTTTACCTTCCGGGTAAAGGTCGAAATCTAACAACATATGACAGGGGCTAAGTTTACATAGCGGACTATAGATAAGGGAAGACAGAAGTTATATCATGTACAAATCGGTTTTAATTCCTGTGCTTTTATAGACCGGCAACTACGCAGGCGCTGGGAAACGATAAGCTACATATAGAAGACTGCAGAGGTATTGGGAGAAAAGTGATTTCATTTGCATAATAGTTTTTATGTCCCATTTTATAAGACGTTTTCACAGAAAAATGACTTTATAGACATAATGAAAATAATAATAATAATTCGAGGTTCTTATATGCCGTTTCATCACAACCTAGTTCGAAGGTCGTCTCAAAGCGGTTCACAAATAAATATCCGTGGTTATAGGGCCTTTGCAACCAGCCAATATCTTTCTCAACTCCCTGGGTAGCATACAGCCGGTGCTGCCATTTCGGCGCTCACAGCTAGCATTCAAATATTCTAGCACTACCCAACTACGTACTCATTTACAGCTGAGTAGACTGGGACAAGCGGAGTAAAGTATCTTGCTCAAAGATACAACACAGTGCCTTGACGTGACTCGAACTCACAGCCCTTAATTCGGTCACGAGCCCGGCGTCCGACCACTAGACTACCGTGCCTCACGTACTACTTATACAGCAACGGACGAGGACAAAGCTATAATATAGAAGGTTATAGATTAAGGGAAAGACAGAAGTTATTGTTTTTAGTTCACATGTTTATTAGATGTTTTAATTAACAGATAACTATAATTATAGACAAGCCGCTAAAATAAACATCCTCTAAAATAAACTGTCAAATTCTGGCAGCATTCATATCAGCTACTAAAAGTACAACTGCAAAGAAATAAGATGGGGAAATACTGCCATACTGGAAAGAACCGTGAACGCGGTCACTAGTCGAGCAAGGTCGAGTGTGGTCAATGGCTGGATGGGTGCCTAACAGCACATTACAAAATCATGACATGATTAGATGGCCCTTCATATCAATGTATGAAGAAAATATCGTCGCTGTTGTACATGTATGTAGGGTGATTCCTTTAAAACATTCTAGGGGTAAGGTAACATGTTGATAATCATATGCGCCAATTAAATTCAAGAATCGTGTTGTTTATCATAATATGTAAACGTTTATTTATATATATATATATGTGTAGAAAACGTGGTTATTCGCCTCAATAAGTTTGTTTAAAACGTCCCTTTATTCTGACAAATTTGCATCACAAACATTAATTTTCGACTCCACTTTTATCATGAGCGCGCTCATATTCCCCAAACAAATTCTTCTTTAATATGAATTAAACAAGCTGTTTTCTAATCCTGATCAAACCCCTGTGCTTTAAAAGCGCCACTGTTGTTCAACGATCAATACCCATTTGCCGAACTCTGTCCACATTCTCCTTGGGATTGTTTTCGTCAGAACGTACCCTTCAGCTAAACGCCGAAGTAAATCATGGATGGACGTTTGTCTTTGTGGCCATTTGTCGGAAGGTGTTGGGTCATTTATTGAAGGACACTGTGCGTTTAATTGTTTCAATAGAGAAAGGTATTGTTAAGCTACGTCACCTATTGACAAGCGTCTGTGATATGAATTATAAACGAAGAGATACACACCCTGAACTGAGCAAAACTGTGTAACTGTGATTTATAAGGAAGAGAAAAACTAAAACGGAAAACGTTCCTTTTTTGTGTTCCGGTGGGAAATAGTACTGTGTTTATTGGAAAAAGCTAGTAAGTAATAGTATATAATATCAACTAGTTTTTAAGTAACATAAGATCTCCTCCCTTCAAATCGTCTGAATATACTATTTTAATGCATGTATATGTTTAATATGTTAATATTTGCTTATATGATTTAAAGCGTTATTGACATTTTTAAATCTGAGTCTTTATTAAAAACAATCATAGCTTATCCTCTTTACTTTGGATCAGAAGCTGCTTTCATTGAAGCTAATCCTATCCTTGCTATACTCTTCATCAAAAGCTATAATAGTTGACAGCCTATCCTTGCTATACTCTTCATCAAAAGCTACAATAGTCGACAGCCTATCCATGCTTTTTCTGGAGCAAATGTTCTAGAAATACTTGAAGCCTATTTTTGCTTCTCTTGATCAGAAATTTCCATACTTAAAGTATACCCTTGCTTCTCTTGATCAGAAGTTTCCATACTTAAAGCTTATTCTTGCTTTCCTTGATCAGAAGTTTCCATGCTTAGATAATATCCTTGCTTCTCTTGATCAGAAGTTTTAATGCTTGAAGCACACCCTTGCTTCTCTTGATCAGAAGTTTCCATACTGAAAGTACACCCTTGCTTCTCTTGATTAGAAGTTTCCATACTTAAAGCACACCCTTGCTTCTCTTGATCAGAAGTTTCCATACTTAAATTATACCCTTGCCTCTCTTGATTAGAAGTTTCCATACTTAAAGCACACCCTTTGCTTCTCTTGATCAGAAGTTTCCATACTGAAAGCACACCCTTGCTACTCTTGATCAGAAGTTTCCATACTTAAAGTATACCCTTGCTTCTCTTGATTAGAAGTTTCCATACTGAAAGTATACCCTTGCTTCTCTTGATCAGAAGTTTCCATACTGAAAGTACACCCTTGCTTCTCTTCATCAGAAGTTTCCATACTGAAAGTATACCCATGCTTCTCTTGATAAAAAGTTTCCATACTGAAAGTATACCGTTGCTACTCTTGATCAGAAGTTTCCATGCTTGAAGCATATCATTGCTTCTCTTGCTCTTCTCCATGCTTGAAGCCTATTCTTGCTTCTCTGGATCAGAAGCTGTCATCATTGACAATTCATCCTTTCTAACTGTTAATCCAGGAGTGGATTCAAATGTTTGATCTGGTCCAATTTGTTCTCCATTAATGTATCAGTCTAGATACCTGTAAAATCCTACTTAATGCTTTGATCAATTACCTGATACAATTGTGTTGTTTGGTAACTTAAGCCGAGCCGTTACAGTAGATCGTATTGTATGGCACACTAAACCGATCCCTAATAGGTATCGACATGTATTATAAATCATGAGGGTATTTAATATTGTATAACTCATCACAAGATTTCGGTAACTTGTTTACAATGTTTTAAATGTTAGTGTTTGTCAATAGAGTATTGACTATGAACCATACAATCACGCTGATGACGTCACGGAATAATCAATTTCAAACCAGGGATATGGATAGGGCTGTCAAACGGTGCAGGTCCATAGTGTCACATTGGGATACAGGTAGCTGGGTAGATTTTCAATGATTCTCACGTTTAGAACATATTATACTTGTTATTGTTTTCTTGTAAAGCAGTATATATCACATTCGAATAATTTGTTTACTATATTGATGTAGCTAGAGAAACGCTAACGATACGCATGGTCAAGCTTCGGGTTCCTCACGTTAAAAGGTTTATTCAATACCACGGTTACGCTTTCTAGCTTATGGATCTATTGTTAGCTATATATTCAATCCATTAGGATATCCACAAAACACTGTTAAGCTAGTGATTGACTGTTGCCATTAGGCGTTTGATACAGTGGCTGACATTGTGTCGTTTATGTACCTTCTCCATTCTGTATGGAGGAACTTAACGCAACAAGGAGTCCGATCATGAACAATATAATGTACCACTGGCCTTGCACTGCAAATTAAGACAACGTTTTAAATTCTATGCTACCTTATTCTATTTCAGAGGAACCAGTAAAGGAAGCCGACAGAGGGAATTTAACAAAGGGCCGCCCGACTTAAGGCACATTTAAATAGGACCATTAGAACACGACGCTCAGAAATCATTTCAGTCGCTATCATTTTCGTTCAGGACGATGTCTGAGAAAACAGTTGACGCATCTCGTCCATTCTTCCACAGAAAAGAGGGTAAGTGAATGTAAAAGATATTAGGTGGCATTCTCCACTACACGAAGTTCTATGTAGAGGTTTTAGTGGGTAATGGTGTGCAATATCTGTCTTTATAATAGAAATAGTCTAAATTTGACATGAAGGATCGATGACCCACTGTGGTTTTTCGTATATGCAGTAACCTCCCATTAATTTCGTGTACGGAGCACAGGGACCTGAAAAATGCCATCCCATTTGGTGATGACATTTTTACCGAAAATTGATCTACCCCCCCCCCCCCCCAAAAAAACCGTGTAAAATTACACGAAACACCTTAGTTTAGGTTCAAATATAGCTGCAACAAATTATCAGGTCCCTGTGCTCCGGTGGACTACCGTTCAGCAGGTAGCTGACAGTTTAGTGTATATTGTATATTGTGATATTTATTTATTTACTTTTGCACTGTGTGGAACCTCAGGGGCCCCAACCATTGAGACCTTATGTATTGGATGATAATAAAAAAAATCGTAAGATAAAAAGGGCGACAGTATAACAGTCTGAGGTCCAGGGTTCGAATCCTAGTCTAGACGTGCTAATTTTTTTCCACACAGAAGACTTTTGTTGATTATATTTTGTTAATTTGAATTTTGATAATATTTTTTTATGAAAGTCCCACAAGGTATGGTTTCCTATTGGGCTCAGATTTTTCAAATCTAAAGTCATACCGGGAAACAAGTTTAAACTGCATAGTTACAATATTTGGCAGTGGCACATGGATCCTTAAATTTTTCAAGAAAATGTATACTATTGTCTTAGAATGTGCATATTTTCAACGTAACCCAATACATATCCAGCACACATGCAGGCATGCACACATGGGGAGATATTAGCCAGGTGGCATAGTTAGCGCCTGATAAGGCAGCTCCTGCGAATTCCTCAAAATTGTTTTGATTAATGTATATGCTAATTGCATTAATTGTATAAAGTGTATATCTATGTACTATAAAGCGCTTTAGAGTAGCTTAGGTTAGCTAGATCGGGAGCTATATCAAATGCCGTGTATTATTATTATATCATTATTATTATTTTCTATTTGCAATTTACTGTGTTCTTCTTAAAAACAATACAACATACTCAAAAAAGTATAGAGCTTCTAAATAAATCAATTTATCTCTTTTCTTGAAATCAAATTGTGTATCTTAACTGAGGACTATGTATTCTGGACCACTATAGTTTTTCTTTATATCTAACCGAATGGATTGCAGAGCCGTGTCTTTTCTTTGTGAAAAAATACCTAATCCGTGATTATAACATGTACTGGCTGTTAATGTAAGTAGCAAAACATATTGGATAAATTTATATTTAAATAGGATTAGTTACGACACAGACGCCGCCCTGACCCGCCACGTCCAAACTAAATCCTCGTAGTGTTCCGTGACATGAAATACGGATAGACAGATTACGATTTTGCATACAAAAATACATGCACGTATTACATGTACATATTGTATACATCGACTGATTAATTTTCCAAAAGGTGATTTCTCACTCCGCATTTCCGGTGATTATTAAGTACATTAAATACGACACATGTTACACATATATGTTATACATAAGTTACCATATGATCATTTTTATATCATACTCGAGAGTCACGATATCAGCCCGAAGGCCCAGAGTACGCAAGGGCTGATAATGCTCATACTTAATGAATATCTTATGAACCCCTTCTCTTACTTGTTTTACACACATAACAAATCAACATATTCTTATTCTTTTTTTTTTAATCTCCGTGCTTATACTTCGCATAGATCTTCTTCGAACAAAGTTTTTCCGTATCTTTTTCTTTTACGCAACGTTCGGTATTCTCTTTGCTAGCACCCTGCTTCTAGTTTCAGTCAACTATTCCCAATATCCGAGCCGCGTAAGGATTCAAAATCTTCTCACATTACTCGCTAGTCATTTTGATAGGACAATGAGCAGACGACATGTTCTAAATTCTCCAGACATAATGTCGCTACATATTATGAGTCAACAATTAATTTTATGTAACGATATCAGGAAAGGTCTCAAAAGAATTTAGGTACTTATTATTTAATCATCATTATATCCCAGTACGTGTTACGTGAACGTGTTATGATTAGGATTTAATCTAATTTGACATGGTATTATAATTATTTGGTATAAAAGCCTATTACCTTATTATTGAAAATCTGAAGGATTTGTTGATATAGTTGTTCAATGTATTGTGGACGCAATACACAGGCCCGTATAAGAAATCATTCAACGGATTAAAAGGTTTCCAGTTGTATTGATTACCGGGGATAGGCAAATCTTTCACCCAAATTTCGCTTGTACATTCCAAATTTTGCTAAGGAAAAGATCAAATTGTCTTTACCTATCTAGGGAAATGACAGCTCACACGCGCTTCACTTTATGCAGCGTAACCAGGGTAACGTCATAAGTTGTCACATTTTGTAATGGCGGTGAATCGGGTTAACCATTACAGCTTATTTGTACTGAAGAACACTTATCAATTTGATGAAAACAGAGAAATATCAACCATCGGGAAAAGTTTTCTTTAATTTAAGCCCTCGGCAAAGCTATGTGTCAAACTTAAAAAAGACACATTTAAAAAAACCTCCTGTGTTGTGATTTCTGTCTACCTCACATAGGAGAGATTCATTTTATTTGGTCATACCCTATGGTCCTGGTTTAAATACCAAAGAGTGTTAAAAGAAAATGAAAATAAAATCCAAAAATAGAATAGAAGGTGTTAGGGTATAGCTGCTTAGTTTAAGGTTCAGTGCAATTAAAGGCTACCAGAACAAGTGGTTCACCCGCTGTCAATATAATGTGACTAGGTTGAATACGGTGTTAGATGCCTTCGACATGATATTTCAGCGAGGTAGCACTCTAAGATAAGAATCAGATTTGCGCTATCGCAAGGTACCCTGCTTCAAGCAGGCATACATGCATACATTACACACATGGAGACACGGCTCGCCTTAGCTGTTAGAAGGACGGTAAACCCAAAGAAACCAAATTTTCAAACACGGCGAATGTTTCAACAAGAATTTGCTTCATTTCTTATTTTTTTATGCAGAGCTTATCAATCATAATATAAAAAGGAGTCACGATATTAACAGTATTTCGGTTTAGTACATCATGATTAACTTACGATTAATAACACTTTAATGTAGATATAGAAGAATTGATTTTTTTCATAAATTTTGATTTTTTAACATAGTATGTCCTTTGAACGTCAATTGAGTATAGATGTGCAATGCTTAGGCAGCTTGATGAGTCGTAAGCACACAAAATACAATTTTTGAGTACAATTAATTTGTACACCTATATATGCCGGTTTCATTAATAAGTTTAATTTAATGAAAAGTTTCGAGTTTGAAGGTTTTTGTTGACCTGTCGCTAAGCCAATGAGCTTTTGCATGATTTTGTGCAGCAAACAAATCCTTGTTCACGATACAACTGGCAAAATTCAATTTTATAAATAACACAAATGTGCTGAAGCTCACAATTGTTAGGATATATTTAGAACATGTATATGGGTCGTAGGAGATCGCCGAAGACAACTTGATCGCTGAGATAATACTCGTGTGTCTTAACAAAACAGAACCTGACCCATTTGTAAAAACCCGATTCACAAAATCAGATTAACAACAATTCTTTAAAGGAATATTTGTGTTTGTAGAATTGGACAAATACAGAAAAAATTGTAAGATGATTTTCTATTGTAAAATTACGTTAGTAGTTACAAAGGAAATAGCCCTTTAAGCAGACTATCGCTGATCTTAGATCGACCTCCGGGACCTCTGTTACTGACATTATCAGGACGACCAGATGCATTGATGTTATATGTGACTTCTTAAGAAGTGGGACAGATGTTACGTATGGAGAACCTCGGCACGTGTTTTACCGCTGCGGTATAATGACGTATATTAACCGTCTTTGTTGTAACAGAACTTCTGGACTGCCAGATTTAGTTTTTGTTTTGTTACGGTTTTGTGTAAGGTCCTCCCAATAGCTAAGGTCGTTTAAAGATGGGTGCTTGAGATGACACCACCGAATTGAAGGAGACGGTGGCAGAGAAAGTACTGATAGGGACCCTAAGTGTTGCAAATGGGGCAACGGATCAATTTTGGTTTCACTAAAGTCCCATAAGAAGAAAAACAAATGAAAACCAACACGACTCCAGACGACCGTCATCATCTGGTTGTCCCTGCATACGACAACCTACAATATGATGATTTACACTTTCCTAGACTAAAATCAGCAAAATTTGTATTCGTAAACATTATTCGCTCGCCTGTCTATCGGTGTTGATCTCGTCCTCAGCATCTGCGGAAACAGTGGTTAATATGCACCGAAGCATAAAATGCATATTTTATAATTTTTAAACAGCATAATTTACAAGTACGTTTCTCGAATAAAGTTATGTTTGAATTTTGAATGAAGGGCTTGCTCCGAATGTTACAACTTTCTTTATTTATGTCAGCTGATGGCGGGAAGATTTATAATAAAAGGTTTCACAATATCAGGTTGGTAAAGCATAAGGCACCTAATCTTCCGAAACACCTGGTCCTATCCTCCTTGTCATTTTGTCTCTATGTTTATCTTTCCATTGTTTATATTTCACTGAGAGACACATTTGTAAGAGGTAAGTAATGTTGCCCGCTGTACATTTGTGTCCTTTTGTACACTATAAGTGTTCACCCCTTGTTAACATTTCAACAAATTCGTTTACTTGCAGTGTTCGTCTTCCCCTCATAGTTGTAAACATAAAGTACTGCTAGGGTTTGGCGAAAAAACTAGGGTTAACGAATAATAAACATGCTTAAAGCTAACTGCAAGACACTGCAGAAACCGATAATTGATCTCAGTAATAGGGAAATATGGATACCAAAAGTCAACTGATACATATATTGCAACAATTAATGAGAGTAATTAGATTGAAATTATGATCATATTATACAAAAGCTTTACTTAACTCAAAATGTTGAAAATTGTACACTTCTGAATATTTTATTTATCTATAAACTGAAATATCATAGATTGAAATTATAATTATATTATACAAAAGCTTTACTTAGCTTAAAATGTTGAAAATTGTACACTTCGGAAAATTTTATTTATCTAGAAACTGAACTATCATAGATTGAAATTATGATTATATTATCAAAAAAACCGACTTATTTTAAAATGTTGAAATTGTACACTTCGGAAAATTTTGTTTATCTAGAAACTGGAACATTTTAGATTGGAATTACTGTATACAAAATATGTTATTTTATTTAATGTTATTTTTTGAAATTGTACACATGTGAAAGACATAGTCTAACAAATCCATTTTATAAATCAGAAAAAAACCAGGCTATGATTATAATTACTTACCGCACCTATCTACATACATAGATAGAAATATATATTTCCCACGTTAAATTCATAATATGTGTAAAGGCTCATTCTGTTCTTCCATTATAGACGTATGACAAAAAGTAATAGATGTTGGGCTAGGGAGACAAACACTGTCTGTCAATCGTACCACTTAAAGGCAGCTGTACATACACTTTACCACCCCTTGTATTATAATGCTTTTTGTTACGAAAAATAAGTTTCCTATCGAATAACTTTGACTGTTGCATTATAAAGTCACTGGATTAACATTAAAGATAGTTTTTAGTTCCAAGTTTAGTTAAATGTCTATCGAAATGCTTTTGACCCTGTAACAATGCTATGTACTTTAACGTCGTTGATTGTCAGATGATCCATTGTCCATCCACAGCGGGGACTGCTAAATGTGCTCATTTTCACATCGGGGGTCGTGTTTAAAATCACGTATTACTCCATACATTTTTTTGTATAGTGCATTCATTATACACTATGTATTGTGACAAATCTACATCGTTATACAAAATAAATAACGACCGTATAAATACAATTTCAATCTAATCGGAAATGAAATATATGTGGTTGTGTATAATACATTTCATAACCTATCCTCCTATTTTACAAAGGGATTTCAATTGGAAAGGCGATTGAGCTAACAGCTGTGTGCCTAGCAACTCACGTCAGCTTGGTTTTAGTGAAGTTCAGGTGAAATTCACAAGAAGATCTATTACATATGTCTATTATATAGAGATGGTGTTAAGTGCTTAGTTCCGTTTCTGAAAACAGAACTGATAAATTTTTCATAATTCAATTTTTTAAACAGAACTGGAGCCCAGAAGTAGTGTCAATATCGTTTGTACATATCTTTATTTCCAATCATACTGTTGGCTTGTTATATACTACATATACGTTTTTGAAATTGTCACATCTAAGTTATATATATATATATACTTTATTTTGTAATGAAATATGATATTTGAACAAAAAATGTTGCCGATGATGCTAAGTGTAAAATACTTGAGGAACATTTTGTATGCTTGATTAGTTATCTATTCCAATTGCAGTCATGGTACTCTTACCCCTGTAGATCTGGGTTTCTCGATACTCAAAACAATGCATTATGAAAAAAATATCTGTTAAAATCTAGTCGTTATCTTTTCCTTTTCTATACCAATTATATTACAAGTTTTATATGTCCTTGTTTTCATAAAACACCTACTGATTACCGGTAAATGTTTGACTAGTAAAAATTTCTCCCTTCGCTCATGAAATCTATGTTCGCCTAGTGTTTATATCGCCCTTCGCTTTCAATTACTGTTTTAATTATGTTGTTGTCTTATATTCGCTGCAGTGAGAATTCGCTTTCATCACGGAAGGCGAAAACGGGAAAAAAATAAACTGCAGCGAAATTTTTCCGGTAAACAGTACTTCCGTTTTATTATTTTATATCGTGTTGATGAGATGTGAACATATTAACTTATCAAACAATTATCTATTGTGGTAATGTATTTCTGTACCTATGTTATAATCTGTTGGCTCTAAATGACCTGTTTTTTCGTGTTCAAGGTCACTAAGAAACTATCGATCACCAGACTACTTTTGATTTGAATCATCTGGAACTGAATTGTTTTAACTGAAACGAATTAAAACTATACAAGATACTTATTTTCAATTTTTGGAAATAGTTCACTCTTATGAAAGACAAGGTCTGAAAAATCATTTTTTAGAAACCGTCAAAGAAAGGCTATTAATATAATCACCAACCTCACCTTTTTTTTTAGAGACAGTCAAAATATATACATGTAGTTTCACATAATATTTCTTAACATGCTTCCATTATAGACGTATGACAAAAAGCAATAGATGTTGGGCTAGAGAGACAAACATTGTCTCTCAATTGTACCACTTAAAGGCAGCTGTACATACACTTGACCACCCCTTGTATTTTAATGCTTTTTGTTACGAAACAATATGTTCCTTACCAATAACTTTGACTATTGTATTATAAAGGCAATAGATTAACATTAAAAATAGTTTTTGAGTTCAAAGTTCAGTTAAATGTTTGTCGATATGCTTTTGACAAAGCTACAATGCTTTGTACTTTAAAGTCGTTGGTTGTCAGATGATCTATTGTCCATCCATAGCGGGGACGGCTAAATGTGTTCATTTTCACATCGGGGGTTGTGTTTAAAATGACGGATTAATATGTATTTTTTATAGTGCATTATGTACTACGCATTGTGACAAAATAAACAATGACTGCACAAATACATTTTCAATCTAATCTGAAATCAAATTTTTGTTCATGTATAATGCATTTCATAACCCATGCTCCCTTTTAAGAAGGGATTTCTGTTGTGAGCCTAGGAAAATCATGATAGCTTGCTTTTGAGAGGTAGAGAAAAAGTATCTGGAATTGTAGTTAAGCTATAAGCTCTGTTTCTGAAAGATATATTATAAGATTGGTTTGGTTTGGTTTGGTTTAGTATTGTTTAACGTCCTATCAACAGCTATGGTCATTTAAGGACGGTTTCCCCTGTGTTTGTGTGTTTTGGGAGGCTGCGACATGTTCGTATATTGTAAGAATATTTCTTTCTTTTTTCGAAACTAGAGCCGTACGTCAGGCTTTCCACAAAATATCCTATTTCATATAAGTATACTTCTAGTTTAAAAAAACTGCAGGAAAAATAGACGATTGACGTTTATGAATATATTTTTATCTACATGTATATAAAGTAGTATCAATATTGTTTTGTTTAGAAAGAAGGATTGCTGTAACAAAGTTTATCTACAGTTTACAATGTGATATATCCAGTATCCTTTTATTAAAGTTGTCACATATTGATGATATTTATTCTACCTATTGTGATAAAATTGATATTTGAACGTTCACAGGGCAATAGATAGTTCTTCTGACTGTTGATGTCTAAACGTACCACTGACATAGAGGATCTTAAATGAGTTTTCATTTCGTATGAGATTTTATGAAACGAGTCTTGGGAGTTTTTATTTTTGCTAGAATTGGCGAAAATTAAAACTGCGAGACGAGTTTCATAAAAGCTCATATGAAATGAAAACAAATTTAATATACGTTTTATCACATAAATCAGAAAACTTTCATTTTGACAGGTTTTAAAGCCAAAATGTATAGGGCTTACTCAAACGGAGACAACCATTATGTTGTGCCATTCACAATTAATGACGTTACGTCATTGTCCATATTATGACCTCACAATCTATTTCTGACTGGAACAGCCAATGAAAAACGCTCCAGTGTATATTACAATAGTGACATATGTAAAAATATTACACGGGCGAATTTACTGGATATCAGGCCGACTATGTGATTAAAGGAAATATTGCTGATAATGCTAGGTGTAAAATATCTGCAGAACACTTTGTATAGCATTGCAAGTATCCTATTCCAATTGTATCAAACCTTCTCTTAACCTGTAGAAATGGTGTACAACAATACATTGTGATAAAATCAATCAGTCTAAATCATTTGTTCCAGGTCAAATAATATTTTGTCTGAGCTGTTGTAAATCGACACGTCATGGGTTTTCATGCACTTTTACATTTTTTGAAACATTGTAGGAGTTTTTTGCTGTCCTTAATGCACGCATTTGATATTCAATGCTTCAAAATATTGGAATCAACTTGAAGCTACCGACACAATGTGTATTGTCTATCGCAAACTCGTTATGGTGGACACAATGGACACCAGATAAAATGGATTCATGGAACTAAATAAAATAAAAAAATCCGGTCCAGAAATAATTGTCAATGTGTATTGTCAATCTGTATACCAGTGAAGGTGGGCACCATGGACACCTGATAAAATGGATAATGGAACTAACTAAATTTGTTTCCGGTCCAGAAAGGACTAACTAAAGGCTTGAATAGCATAAGACTCTCATAAATATGAGAGTAAAGTAGAAAAAAAATCGTGTAAAGTTTCGAGATTTGGGTGTAACCCTCAGCAAGCCTCGAGGTATACCAAGTACTATACTATTCGAACTAGTAAGGTAGACTTGTTCTGTCCTTTACACGAAAATAAAAAGTCCTATTCTCTCATTTCAATGGTTTAGATTTCACAATTATCAAAAGTGTCATTTACTACCCGCCATTTTAACTTAATTGTAACCATTTATTTCTAGCATACCAAACAATCTATACATCTGCATTAAAACAAAGTCCCTTGTGAAAGAAGGGACCGTGCTGGTCAAGCGGTTAAGGCGTCTGGCATTCTAGCTGCTACATGTACCACTAGCCCTCCATCACTGGGTCGCGGGTTGGAGGCTTACTTGGGCCAGTCGCCAGGTATTGTCCGTAGGTCGGTGTTTTTTCTCCGGGTACTCCGGCTTTCCTCCACCAACAAAACCTGGCACGTCCTTAAATGACCATAGCGCTTTTAATAGGACGAAAACACAAACAAACAAATTGTGAAAGAACAAAATATATTAAACACTTGAAAAAGTTTGAATACAAAATTGTTAATGGTTAAATAAAAAATCAATTTTGACAAGGAAAACAATACATGTTGATATGTTTTCTCTTTCGATTTGCGTTGGTGTGGGATATGGGGTGTATCATGGGAACTTCCCATGCCCTCTTGTTGTCCCAGACAGATCTACTACATGCATAGAGGAGTCGGAGAATTTTCGTACATAAGATGTAGATGTGTGGATGTCATTACTTGTTAAAAAGATCAGGCAACAGGCTATAAGATGGCAACTGGCCAAATTCACCTATTTTATTGTAATACACTCGTTTCGGTGGGTCATCCTCAACCTAATAAAGTTCTTGTCGGAGATTTTGCTTCAATAAATCTATTGTTGTAGAATGGTTTCAGAGGCTTTATTTTATCGGAAACTGGTACAAAAGATGTCTTGTCGGAGACTGTGTGTCAAAAAAACTTAGTAAGAAACCTCACCCAGAAAGACTTATCGCCGGAAACTATTCTTCAGTGAAATAGAGACATTGCTGCTAAAAACGTTTTTTTGAAGATAATTCTGGAATACTGAATAAATTTGATTTTGTCTCGATAGGCTCTATAAAGATAGAGAACGACGTGGGAAAACATAACAGTGCTCTCCATTTTCAAATTCATATAATAAAAAACCGCCATTTGTTTGTAACGGCCTTACTTTGCTTGATTTGACAGAACAATGTTCACTGTTACACAAGATTTCACAGAGAATATTGCTATGTGTTTAATGAAAAATCCATTCTCTATACGGTAAAATATATTTAAATCGCTCTCATTTATACAAATAAAGAAAGAAGTGTTGAATTTCGCGGTAAGCTGCAACAATTAAAATGAAAACGTATGGAATAATATACATATAAATGCATGAAAACATCAATCCTTACATTTATATGTAATATGTGTGAGTCTAACCACGGAATTAGATGTTATCTAAGTCCGTGGTCTAACACAACCTACAAGATTGACCTGAAAGAATGTGATCACACATTGACGATCCTGATATTGATTTGAAAGTCACAGACTTCTAATACACGTAATATGTTAGGTATAAAGCATATTACTTTCTTAATACATAAATACATGCATGTAATACCCAACATCATGATGGGCGTCACATATAGACCAAAAAACGCTTCCTGTATTGGCGCACGTGTTTTCGGTTGGTTTTTTTTAGCGGATGCTAGTGTTGTTTTCTCCTTTATACTCGTGTTTATTCATTTGCTGTTATTTGTCTGTTCGTTTCTATTTTTGAATTTCTTTGTGTATTTGTGTATGGAAATCATTAATATCTTTTAAGCTTTCACAACGGAGTTAAATTGAAGGTGGAGGTATGGGTGTGTGTCCGTCTGTCCGTCTCTGTTTTTTTCCGGACTGATTTTCCTAAAATACTGCATAAAACTTAATACTTTTTGTCAGTATCCAAAGTAGTGAATGACAAAACAGACATAAAAGGGTTCCGAAGCACCAGCAAACAGATAATGCAACGTACATCAGCTCCAAGATTTTCCGGTTATTTTTCATCCTTCCGGAAATAACCGATGTATGCCGATTGAATATGACGTCATAGTATGATAATCTGATAATCTCTGATTGAAATTTCATGCCTGCCAGTATCACATGTTTTGTCAGGGATTTTTTTCACTCAAAATGTATGTTATGTTTTATCAAAATTTAAAGATAGAGAAAAATAACACCAGTTCTTATTTTTAATATTCGATTATATTTTGACTATTTCAGGTTTCCCTAGTAACAAATGAGAAAGTATCATCTCATTCTCGCGATATGTTCAACACTTTGTATTTCCTATTGATTTTTTTCTAAGTAAACTATCGTTAGTCATATGGAGGCGAGGAGCAGTGTGAATCATGAGAAGGCGTGGGTGTTTATTTACCTAAGTCTTTCAAATGTTATTAGTTCTTTAAGTAAAAAATGTATGCAATGCATTGGTACGTCATATACTTTCTATTTTGTGTGGAAGGTTAATAGGACTATTACAGCTGTTTTAACATATCCCGGTTGCTATCCAATAACATCCTGGTTGCAAATCATCAATATCTTTTTTAGGATATGGCTTATTTATATATGGTTTTTTTTATGAAATGGCTAATTTTCATAAAATCTCATATGAAATGAAACTCATTTAAGATCCTATATATAACATCAAAATAATAAGCAATAACACGTAAACCACACAGAAAAAATATGTTTCGCGTGCTCAATATAATCACATTCTACATTGCATAACAAACAATGAACAACATAGCAAATACAGACGAACATGCAGTGTGTACACTTCCGGTTTGAGGTGTAATTGTTTTGAAAAAAATGTTGAACCGGGAGATAAACGGATATGGCGTGGCGCATGCCGGGCGGATATGACGCGTGCCGGGCAGATATGGCGCGTGGATTGGTCTGGGATTTGGCTTATGCACAGCTTGTAGTATCACACATGAAAAATAACAAGCCATATCACGGAGAATTATAAAATAAACGTAGCTTATTTATCACTTCCTGGTTGAAGTAAGATATTAGTATCTATTGCAATACATCTTAGTTGTTGTTGGGTATATCATATATGGGTGGTCGGGTGGAGCATGCGCCTTTCACCAAGGCGGCCGAAGTGCGATGCCCCGATCGGACGTGAAAAGACATCGTTCACCTGCTCGACTACGTGGGTTATCTCCAGTTACCTTCCACATGCGCTACCATCCAGGCCAACAATAGTGATTAATATAAGTTCAAATAACTTGTTCCATAATCCTTTCTAAAGGTTCATAAGGTTTTTCTTAAGTACACGCACATATTGTAGTACATCTTTGGTGTTTGTAAGATATAGGTTTTGCAGCTGATCCATTTTCTGTTGTAGGAGAGGTAGGTGTCTACGTGAAGATATACGACGCTAAAGCTGAGAATGCCCACGCTATCGGATCGGAACAATATTACCGCATGGATTTAATGGATAAACTGTTTGACATATACCAGACTGCTGACGTCATCAAGATGAAGGCGGCCCTAGACCGGAAAAAGATGTTTCAGGGAGCGTACCTCGAACGATTTGAAAAGGGTATAAATGAACTAAAATAAAGACGAAATCTTTGCATGTGGAAATATTCGGATAACGATTCAGTAAAACGATTAGGTGATAGAAATACTCGCACTGGCAATGGTTCTGATATCTATATATTTATAATATATATAGTCAAGACTTAAGTATTTTACTCTATACCGAATTCGCGAGCTTTAGATGAAGGTTCCACTTGCACAGAAACCAGATTTCAGAAAATACATAATGATAAATTGAATATAGCCTCACGCGAGATAACTCTTGATGTCTGCGAGAAAAAATAGCATTTCAAAGATCTTAGTCATATTATATATTTTTGAAACAGTTAATGTATGTTTATCAAATTTATTTTCCTTTGCGTGATTCACTTACTACAGGAATCATACTTGCCGTGGGCTTTGATGATATAGATGCTTTGGAGAATGTTTGGAAACTTCACAAGGATGAAAAACTACAGAGGGCGCTGCAGGATGTGTTGATGACGCCATCTATACTCAAATCTTTAGGAGCAACCAACATCACACTGTGGATTAAAATGATGGAAGACGAGTACACAAATTGTAAAAACGAACTTCTCTGTAGGAAGATGGGAAAAGTCAATGTAACTTCTCTCCGTAAGTAGCATTACTAGCCGACGTGTTTAAAAATTAAAATTCAGGATTGTTATTTATTGTTTGAAGAACCAATCAGACAACATTATTTATCATTTAAAAAAAACAATCAGAAAACGTGGTTGATTGTTTCAAGATCCAATCAGACAACATGGTTTTTTACTTGAAGAACCAATCAGACAACATGTTGTTTTTTAAGAACCAATCAGACAACATGGTATATCGTTTGAAGAACCAATCATATAACATTATTCATTATTTTAAGAACCACTCAGACATGATGATTTATCTGTTGAGAACCAATCAGACAACTTAGGTTAATTATTTTGAGAACCAATCAGAAATCATGGTTTATTATTTGAAGAACCAATCAGAAAACATGATTTATTACTACAAGAAACAATCATATATATGTCTATATGGCATATCTTGTTTAACTCCAAACACAGTTATTAGTTTATTGTTAGAAGATCTTACCAAAAAAGAAGGTTTATATAATATTGTATATAAAAAAAAAAAAAAAATGAAAGAATATAAATAATGTGTCAACGATACCATGATTCTAACTCTATATCGAAATCGATAAAACTAAGGCAAATTACGAACAAAAGGAAGCTTTACACGGATAAGATAATACTTGCACGGAGAACATAGCAAATTAATTTCGACATGATGCCGATTATCAAATAACGCATTGTCTGTTTCCCAATCCCACTAGATACAAAATCAAGCTGTGAATTGATTGGCATGATAACTGGATTCTAAACAAAATGAAAACGAAAAACGAAAGAAGCAAGAAATATGAAAATATAACAAAATCTCGATACATTAGTAAAAGAAAAGAATCCTAGATATGGAATTTGGTAAACCGAACACCTCCGTCTTGAAAAACGTTACACTCTAGCGTCTAACATTTTAAAAGCTAATTTTTGCTTTGTCTAAATATTTTATTTTTAAAGTCGGCTAATAAAATATTGAAACTAGACACTGGAATGTAAGGATTTAAGAGAGTGAAGAGTTTGGTCTAGAAAACAAGAAGAGAATACCGCAACGTTAACAAAAGCATAAATCGAACTCCAAATCGATGAAACAAAGACAAAATATGAACAATGATAAATTGACACGGAGACCCTTGAAAAATGTAAGGAGAATAAGACCAGGTGTTCCGGAAGTGTAAGCGTTTTCTGCTTCTTCGACGTCAACCGCCATGTTAATCTCGATCAAATCTAAGTAATGTCACGTCATCACATCGAGAACTCTGGTAGTGATAACATAATCAAACGGCAAACTAATGATCAAACCCCAAAAACATCAACCTTCATATGACAGAAATAAATAGAATTTTTCCCAGCGTGATTCGGTTACATTACACCATTTTTTTTATCGTACATGTGGTTCCACATTTCTGGGTATCAGTCATTGTAAGGGTTTGTTAATAGTGCGGGAACAGGTCGCTTTTTTACCTACGCCTACGGTATTATCTCTTTATATACGCGTTATCTTTACGTTCTAAACTCAACATCTATATGACATTGATATGCTTTGTTTTTATGTGGTTTTAGCATCTGACGTCGAAGTCTTGAAACGTCTGAAGAAGTACCAGGAAAAGCTAAGTAAGCACGCACAGGACATAAGTGATACTGAGAGCAGCGTCGAACACAGACTCGGGGAGTTTCTCCTTACCATGAAACAAATACTCCCGACGGATGTGACGTCAATTAAGACATTAAAGGAGTTTGAAACTTACCACAAAGTTGCTAAAGGGGCTAACAAGAAAACTGCTTCGTTGGATGCTTTTGCAAATACCCTCAAGCAACTGAGGGCAACATTTACCGAGATCGAGGCTAGTGTTTGTAACCCGCTACTACAGATACACAAATCATGCGAAAACGAAAAGCAACGGGAACTGAAAAAAAAGATAAGTATAACTTGCATTGAAGCGCAGGCGCTGCTCAAACCGGAAGTGGATCTTACACAAGTGACGCACAAAGATTGGCAGAAGAAAGTGCTACAACGCGAGCAAGAACTATATCGCGGACTAATATGTGTCATTCCGCTGGCATGCAGCGCCGTGATGGAATGTAGCTTTAACTTTGACGAGTATCTACTAGATTTCCCTAGCCAGGTTTATAAATAATCACTCCATTTATAGCGTACGCTGTCATGGATATATGTGTTGTAGATAATTTGTATGCTGATATGCTATTCAACAAATAGGACTGTGATAAAGTATGTAGAATAATTGCATGCAATAGAAACAACACATTTTAAATCCAAGTGTTTCATTCTTGATATCTCGTATTTTCTATGCATCCTTTGAACATTATCATGATGAAATAGAAGACTCACATTTTCCTATCTAATTGGTTACAAGCAACAAAACATGACCAATGGAAATGTCGAAAACCAAATGTGCTTTGAAAGTTATCAAATAACTAATTTGAGAGAAAACAAAATCGTCAATTAAAAGCTGCAGCACATGTTTTGCCACAGTCTTGCTTTCGCCTTGTTCGTTATCCGTAGTTATCGTGACAGCGAATATCCCATACACATTAATCACATTCTGAAAGGCGATATTGACAGAGTACAAATTGATAGTATCGGTGAATGGCGAAAATTTGACTGTGCAAAATGTCCAATCATAGAGTATAACGATCATATTTATGTAGGATAAGTCAACACTTATCTTCCGCTAGGTGGCGCATTCTGGAACTCCGATTCTGTCATGACAAATACAAGGGTGCTCATGCGTACAGTAGATATTGTGATATAGAAGAAAGGGTTCGGATTTTTACGATACAGATTTTTTTTTTTTTTTAGTTTAGTAAATTATGTCATCAATTTCTTTCGTCTGATCGATGGATCAGGAATGCTGACATGGTTGACCTTTCGTCTTCAATCTGTGACCTCTTTTTCGCCAATCTACTTTCTATATGCTTCTCTGGGGCGTCTTGTGAGTGAATGATTTACACAGCATATATAGAATACGTTCGTCAGTGTGACGGTACGTAACTGTTTATATCCTTGAGATTAGGTTATTTTATTTTTTATTCAATACATGTACTTCGTATATCATCTTTATAGAAGACGTAGTTTTATTGTATGCCTTAACTAATTTCTGCTGATATATATTTTAGGAGATGTTTATGTTATTTTTCTAGTCTGTCGTATAGAACATTGTGTTTATAATAAATACATATTAATGTGATTTTTGAAAGATTAAATATTCAAATTTCAATAGTTCTGATTTTATCTTTAAACTCTACTTGATCAAAAGGTAAGTGTCCCCCCCCCCCCCCCCCCTCATCTTAATGTCATCGCACGTACGCAAGAGTAGAAGATTGTGCTATTAAAATATCGTTCGAAATCGTATCAAGGTGACACATTTCATACAGTATTAGAAATTGAAACGTCACATATAAACACTTATCTCTTGTGCTTCATGATTATTTTCTCAATCCGTACTTACCAACCTGCAGAAAAGATTTAGAAAAAAGTGCATGTGGGCTGTTTTTAGTAAATTAAAATATCATCGGGGATATAAAAGTACAAAATGTTAAGCCTTAATTTTAAATGAATACTTAAATAAATAAAATGAAGGCGATGCATTCTTAGTATCGCCATCTGGGCTCCGTTTCAATTTCACCTTTTTTTAACAAAAAAATAATTAATAGCATCACTTCTGTTGAAGTCACAACTTTAAATAAACTACTTTAAGTACTATAATATAATATAATGTAGGGGATAGATTAAAATAACCGTTGTTCCTATCAAAAAGAACCGGTGAAGACATAAGCACCAATGCTAGTAATCTTCCAGTTGTCTCCCTTCATACGAATGCTTTTCCAGAACGACATAGAATGTCACCATCGGTTTTACAGACATCAAAGTTGGTTTCAAATTCCAACTTATTTAGAAGATGTACTTAACGACATGTGCACGATACAAAGACATTGATTGCTAACCATAGTTATTATTAATGCATCTTTGGAAAAAGGATAAATTTTGCACACATACATATATTTTATGAAAAGAATGAGGGTTCAAAAAGTCAAGAAGAATTTGCAAATGAAAAAAATAAAAAAAAAAAATTATTATAATAATAATAATAAATCGAGGTTCTTTTATACCACTTTATCACAGCCTAGTTCGTAGGTCGGTCAAAACGGTTCACAAATTGTTATCCGTAGTTATATGGTCTTTGCAACCAGCCAATATCTTTCTCAGCTCCCTGGGGAGCATACAACCGGTGCTGCCATTTCGGCGCTCACAGCTAGCATTCAACAGTTCTAGCACTGCCCAACCACGTAATCATTTACAGTTAAGTAGACTGGAACAAGCGGAGTAAAGTATCTTGCTCATAGATACAACACAGTGTTGTGCCGTGCCGTGATCCGAACCCACAACCCTTCGGTAAAGAGCCCATCGTCCTACATACCACTGGACTACCGTGGCAGTTTTACTTGGACAACTTGGAAACCTCCGCAAACGCTCTAATGGGAACAGCTCCATTCTCGAAATTCCAAAGGTTACGCCTACTTAGGTTTTCTGCACAGAATAAATGAGAGTGTCACTCCTGGAATTTCGGGGATTAAACAGATCGATTTCCCCTGAACGATACCGACCCTTAACAAAAACCCTAGACGTTGGTAAACACAATAACGGCTTTTTCCAAATATACCCTTTTTCTCCACATTCTCTTCAGAAGCCAAGCCAGTCGAGTTAAAAAAGTATGACGTCATCAATTAATTGACAATATCGTACTGGTTTAAAGTGCACATGCTTGGCTAATGCAGTGACAGTGGTTGGTTTGTGCATGTTTTGGGCTTTGTTCAGGCGGACAGATTTTAATTGGTCACTTGCAGTGAGTTATATTACATGACGTCATAAATGGTAAATCGGTAAACAATTAAAGTGACGCCATAAACAATGCCATGAAAGTGAATAAAACGAGCATTCACAGGGGTGCTAATTAACCTACATCTCAGGCGGAGATCACGGACACACTTTGTGGCCGCTATTTGTTCCACTTCAGGGGAAACATTTCCGTAAGGCAGAAAACATTCCAGACGCGTTACATGCATATATCAGTGATATTGATCAAATAGTTTTACCAAATACTTCAGTGTTGCGATTTGTTATGCGGCGAGGAAAGACAGAATGTATTTACATGTTGAATGATGCAGTATGAAGTAAAACGTTTTAAAAGTCATGTACGAAGGCAGAAGCCAAATCGGATCAGTACCCAAATCGGATCAGTACCCAAATCGGATCACCTTTTACACAAATACTTTTAAATCAATAAATGTGTCAACATATAAGTTATAACAATGATATAGCCTAGAATAGATAACCACGCACTAATTTTTTTCTACAGATAATTAGGTTTTAAGTTAAAACAGCACCAGAAAACGTAATTCAAACTCAAATGTCATTGTTTTGTTTACGTTTTTAGAAAATGGCGCGTGCAACGACTATGCATTCTGTTTTGGACTATAGCAATAAATTCACCTTATAGAAATACTTGTTTTCATATAAATTCCAAAGGTCATCAAACAAGTTAATATGCTGACAAAAATATATATTAACTCAAGCCTTGATCCGATTTGGATCCTGACATTCACAAAAACTGGAACCGCTGATTGGTGACATCAGAGGGTTCTATAAATATCTTGCGTGATCCCCGGTTGCTAATATTTTGTAAGAACACCCCTCGATATTCTTCCTTTGATACAACCCTAAATGAATATAATTCATCCTCAGAATTTTTAATGAATTAATAAAATGATGGTTTGGTGATCCGATTTGGGTATTGTCACCTTATATATCTCTATATCAATGCATTAAAGGAATCGGAAAATGGTGACGGTCACACTTACATATGAAGACGGTAACGGTCACACAATTATTTGGCTGGCCGTTTCGTCAGTACATTCTTTTTGAAAAATTAAACAGTTATAAATATTGCCATTTTTTTCTAAGAGAATAGAGAAACTTTGGCAATGCCAACCTTCGTTAAGTACAAGTACTGATAAGTAAGGTTTTAACCATAGAAGTGGTACCCCTTGTCAGTCACACTTCATGCTAGTATTAATGCCTATTCGAAATAGAACTATTAAATTTGCACAATTTACAGTTGACACGACTTTATTTCTTAAGTGTATGGACTTTTTAGTTCACAGTAATTAATATTTTTTCATTTCTGATAGAATTAGCACACGTTGCAGTGCGCTATAATTTCATGGCAGACAAACTTCAGCCGGTCAAGTTAGAATTACAAACACCGCCCCAAACATTGCGGTATACAACGTCATCACATTTTGTGTTTTCTTCTCTTTTTAGGCTATACGATATAAACAGCCAATCTGGATTGATCTTTGCCAATCTCTGAACGGTTAAGCTTTGCAACTGAAATTAGGGATGCTTATATGTGTATATTTACCTGACAAAAGCCTCCCCTCCCCCCACACAGGTACAGTAGGTGACTTAACCGAATGTGTATAGTTTCAATATCGATACACCAGGTGTTTCACTCACTTTCGCTCTCTGTACCCCTTGGATATGTCATAGCAAAAGTGTGGTCAACATTTGGCCCCCATTTTCATTTCTTTTATTCTTTTGCCATATGTAGATACATACAAATGATCGTAGTGGACCTCCTTGTATAACACCAGGTTGAGTGAAGGGGGGATCCTAATAAAATGACAGATAAATGTCACAGGCCAATGTTATTTTGAAAATGAATTATGATAGTGAATAGTGTATAAAGTTACTGTTGTCAAGTAGAAAAACGTGCAAAATTTTCACAACATTTTAAATATAACCAACATTGTAAACTTGCCTAAATATAGTAACATACATATTTTCTGTCTTTCTATCAAAACCGGTTAGGTACTTTTTTAGCATGCCAAACATGATCACCTAATTTCCCATAACCATGGAGATTTGACTATCAATGTTTATTATGGTAAATACCGATACATTTTCTGTTTATGTATCATACCAAGACACTTTATTATATTACGCATGTTTTCAAGTTATGTGCAGCAGTAATTACTCATGAAAAGTATTCTGCCAAGGTAATCTTTCCCCTGGAAAACAACTTAAGGTTGAGAATGCAATATGAAATTATATAAAAACGATAAAATAATCTTAATAGTATTCTTAATAGTATAACTATAATACACTTAATTATACTCCCGCAACAAAGTTAGGGGTATACTGGAATCAGTATGTATGTTAGTACAGTTAGTATGTCAATGACCTATATACTTAAATAATTACTGGTGGGAGACTATGGATTGCTTTGCAATGCTTTGTCTTAGAAAGCCTTTAGCTTACAGTTCTGGTTTAAATAGGAGCGGGGGTATTAGTTAGCCTTTTGCTTATAGTTCTAGTTATTATTTTATTTTGCTTATTGCCCATTCATTAAACAAAATATGAAGGAATAGTATTTTGTATTGTTAACTCTAAAAAAAATAAGCAAGGAAAGATATCCTTGTCTGAGTGCCCATACATTTTTTTTTTATTTCAGCACATTTGATTTTTATGACCTTGGACGAAGGTCAAGGTCATAAACGTTTACAAAACTTAAATCCATTCACAAGAATAATCTACTTGCCAAATATCAAGACCCAATGTCATGAAGAAACATAAGGCAAAGGAAAAGTGAAAAGAAAGCTATGTTTTGCTTTTTTTTTTAATCAAAAGTGATAAATGACAAATTAACCGGTTGTCAGTTTTTTTTTGAAATTCCTGATGTTGAAAGATATAATTGGTAGCCAACTGTTAAGCAAGTATGAAAAATAGACTTGTTTTAGATCTATGTAAATTAACGTGTCAAAAATGGAAACTTTCTCATAAGAAATGAAATCTCACATATTTTTCTGCTTAAATCTTCAATAAAAAGAATAATTCTTTCTTAAAATGGTGTGCTATAAGGTATCAAAATAACAGTTGGAATATGTTGCACACACAGAGAAACCTTCAACACCCACACACAGGTTATCATAAAATGAATTCTGAAACTAACTGTTTCTGATTTAAGCTTCCTATGCTCATACCTTTTTGGATTTATCTTGTTTTGAAATTCCAAGCGGGGGCCGAAGCTAATGTTAAATCTCCATAGGCGTTGACCCTACTTTTGAAGGCAAGCGGTCTCAGGTGAAACACATCTGACCAATCGCTAGGCTGATACATGTCCTTTAAAGATTACAGAGGAGAGACGCCGGACTTTAAAACCAGTCAATCTTACCGTTATGCGACCGCAAGATGCCCTTGATGTGCACCAAAGGACCAAACTAGTCTTCCTGTCTCATCCACAAGACGGCGCACACTGAACCTTCAATTTTGCTATGACATATTGCAGGGTTGAAGAGAGCGAAAGTGAGCGAAACCCCTTGAGTATCGAGAATGGTATAGTTCGGACCAGATCCATTGGTTTGTCATGGCAGACGGACAAATTGTCAGTGAAAAAATCGTCACATGTATGTTTTGATGCATACTCTTACAGGTCATTTGTGTACGTATATTTTATTGCAAACAGATTACGCTTGTATGACGATAATACAACATGTTATATAATGCTACTGTTGTAGATTTTTTTAAAGTGACAAGGAATTGGGATACATAAAATCAGTTTATTAGAATATCGAACGCGGTAACGACTTCTTATACAAGTTTAATTTGCATTTCACAAAATATTATTTTTAAATATTCTAAACAATGCTCACCATTCAATATTGTTTGTGTTTCGCATTGCATCTAGTCGGTGTAGTATAGGACCTATAGCATGTTGATTTCTTTTGTTCATGTTCGTCAGATGTATTAATATATCTGTATTGGTCATAGAAGCTATCTTGCGATTTCGCTCTATTTTTCAATCCGTAGATTTACCTGTTTAATTATTAAAGATAACTAAAGAGAGCAAACACATAATAGATAAATAATAATACTAATAATTCGATGTTCTTATACGCCGCTTTTTTACAACCTAGTTCGTAGGTCGTCTCAAAGCGGTTCACATATTAGTATACGTGGTTATAGGGCCTTTGCAACCAGCCAATATCTTCTCAACTCCCTGGGGAACATACAGCCGGTGCTGCCATTTCGGCGCTCACAGCTACATGTATCATTCAACAATTCTAGCACTGTCAAACCACTTACTTATTTACAGCTGTGTAGACTGGAACAAGCGGAGTAAACTATCTTGCTCAAAGATAAAACACAATGCCACATAATAACATGTAGTTTTAATTTCGTTGTCTAAAACAATCAAAAGTGGAAAATGAAAAAGTTCACAGTCACGAACATAATTTCAATTTAAGGGTAATATATCAAGTGAAGAACATGCATCAATTTGTGTCGTTAAGTTTCAATCAAACTAATCCTATTTACAAAATCAAGTTAATGGCAAGTGATTGGTCGCCAATTGAAATGGATTGTCAGAACCGTAACTAAATGTGACAGAGACCAAACGCTTTGATTCTTTGATTAAGCAATGCGCGGAGAGGTGTTACCCCTTGAAACACAACGAGCTTGGTTCACTTATAATGATTGTGTTGAGACAACTGTAGTACCTGAGGGCGGATTTGGATAAATGTTCTGGCAGCTACCAGGGTCATATGAAGACAGAAGACTAGGAACACACCGGCCGAAAGGAAAGAGTAGGGAAGTTAGAAATGAAAATTTAGACACCAAGTGTTGCAACCAGTTTTGGTTTCTACGTTGTCCCATTAACAGAGGAAACAGATGATGGGTGGATTGATCCCCGGCCTTCCCCGCAGGCGGCCGGGGATCGATCCCGGAAGTCTTCATCGCAAGGATATTCAGAGAACGTATTTTGTTGGAGTTGTGCGGGCAGGGGAAACCCATAAGTTGGTCTGGGGTGGATGTTGCGGTATCGGTGCTGTAGCATTCACTATAAATGATGCCGTTGGAAGCACGGTCCCACTACAAACAAAACACTTTACATCTCCAGCATACACGAATTGTCTGTAACCTAACGAAAACATCATTGAAAGAAAGCTAAAAATTAAATTAAATATAAATATCAGTCATAAAACAGTTATGCGTATATTTTCTGGCTAAAAATATCGCTTACTTGTCCTTCCCTCATTTGTTGTCTATGTACTTGACTTGCTTAAACACATGTATTACACTACATTAGTAACGTGACGTAACATTGTATACAGGTTTATTATACCAATAAGTGCATCTGTTTACTTTGGCCTGTTGAGACACTAACATCTGTATACAAGATCGACCAATCAGTGACGAAACTAACATCTGTATACAAGATCGACCAATCAGTGACGAAACTCACAGATGTTTACAAGATCGACCAATTATTGACGACACTAACATCTGTGTACAAGATCGACCAATTTTGACGGCACAAACATCTGTGTACAAGACCGACCAATTTTGACGACACTCACAACAGTGCACATGCAAGACCAATCCGATGGCACCCATACTTGTCTGCAAGACCAATTTTTAACGACACCTACCACTGTGTGTAAGCAGGACCAAATCCTGACGACACTGAGCACATGTCTACAAGCTAAAAATACACCAGAAAACCAGACGTCAGACAACTGTCTTCAACACATACGTACTCTTGACAACGCATACTAACTTTCTACAAGCAACCTCCTTAAGAAATACTCGAGGACAATCTATAAGCTAAACAAATGCTTGAAGACCCTAGACAACTGTTAACAAATTACACCAACTACTGACGACACTAAACAATTTTCTACAAGCTAAACACATATTCAAGGACAACAGACAACTGTTTACAAGTTAAACCAATATTTCATAACGCCAGACAATTGTCTACAAGCTAAACCAATTATTTTCGACTTTTCATCAAAGATCATTTCCTTGTTCAGAACTATGTTAACAACAGTAAAAACAGTTACATAAGAAGGAAGTTTGAAGTTGATTGGAGAAAATGGAAACCTATCCTGGAAATATAACCTGTCATCCTATAAATATGTATTTTTTTCCTGAATCCCAAGCCTTAACTTTGCCATTTTTCTTTTAAATTACGTATGTACTTCTGAAAAAAGTAAAACTATTTACATGTATGTGCATTATTATGGGACCTCTCTCTCTCTCTCTCTCTCTCTCTCTCTGGTAAGCAGGTTAGTATGATGTATGTGTGTGGGAGGTGTATGTTTATCCGAATATATGGTGGGATGAGTATTTGTGTATGGTTGTCAATATCTATTTATATATATATTAGAACATATATATTGATGGTAGCAATGATGATACATTGATGATGATGATGTATTGAAAATTATGATTTTGCATTAATGGTGATGAAGATTTATTGACGAGGACGATGATTGATGTATTGATGATTATTGAGGATGCATCTGTTGATGATGATGATAGATTGATAGGGTGATGATGATGATGATGATGATGATGCTGATGATGTTGTTGATGATGATGTATTAAGATGATAATGGTGTTACTATTGATGATGATATTCAGTCACGATGATGATGAAATATATTACGATGCAAGAGACAAACCATGCAGATGGGAATTGTATGTATGTGGGTGTATGTGGTGTTTATGTATTTATGTAATAAAAATGTCTTTAAAAATAAACAAATTATATAATATTCTTTTCGACCGTAGACAACTGTTTATAAACTACACCAATTCTCAACGACCATATACAAACATTCACAAGCTACACCATTTCGACATTAAACAAGTTTTCATTAGCTGATCAAATATTCAAGAACAACAATCTTACAAGCTAAACCAATTTTTGTCAATACCAGACAACTCTCTATAAGCTAAACCTATTCTTGACAACAACAGACAACTGTCTATAAGCTAGACCAATTATTGACAACAACAGACAACTGTCTATAAGCTAGACAATTATTGACGACACTAAACAGTAATACAGGTAAACCAATATTCAAGGACAACAGACAACTGTCTATAAACTAGACCAATTATTGACAACAACAGACAACTGTCTATAAGCTAGACAATTATTGACGACACTAAACAGTTATACAGGTAAACCAATATTCAAGGACAACAGACAACTGTCTATAAGCTAGACCAATTATTGACAACAACAGACAACTGTCTATAAGCTAGGCCAACTATTGACAACAACAGACAACTGTCTATAAGCTAGACCAATTATTGACGACACTAAACAGTTCTACAGGCTTAACCAATATTCAAGGACAACAGACAACTGCTAACAAGTTAAACCAATTCTTGACAAGATCAGACTAATGTCTAGAAGTACGTATGTAAGTATTTATAATATTCAACAACATCATTTGATATAGCGCCCTATCTAGCTAACATAAGCCACGCTAAAGCGCTTTACAGTACATAGATATACAAATGTATACAGCCAATACAATAAGCATATCTATTAATCAACACAATATTGAGGAATTCGCAGGAGCTGCCTTATCAGGCACTAACTACTAGTACTATGCCACCTGGCTAATATCTCCCTATGTGTGTATGCCTGTGTGTGTGCTGGAGATGTATTGTGTCAAATGTATATGGGTATGTATATGTGTGTGTATAAGTGTTATTTTGATTTTACATGTAGTGATTATGATACTGTTGTATATGTAAACACGTCTGGGTGTATGTGTTTTGTGTGAAATGTGGTAGTATGTTCTTGTTCTGTAGATGTCCAATACTCTATGTACAAATGTTTTATTTCCCAATCAAATTTCTGAATGTTATATTGATGATTTTTTATCAAATTGAAATTTTTTAATTTAGATAAAATTAGCAGAGAGAAAACTGAATGAGAGCCCTCCTGTGTGAGGATACCATATTGTTTAGGGGACTGACTCCACGGCTCCCTAACCCTGGCATTTCCTATCAAATTATTTATATATATTTGCATATACTTATCAGTATATTATGTATATATAAAAAAAATTGGCTGGGTAAAATAAAATATTTGGAAAAAAAAGATTACAACCTTAACCAATGGTTGACAACATAAAACAACTGCCTACAAGCAGGACCAATTCCTGACAATTCTCTACAAGTCTACCAGCCACATACTCGTTGGTTAGTGTCTTATAGAATCCTTAACGACATCAAACAAAATTACAAAATAGTTGATACGCATTGCTATTGATGAGTGAATAAGATTGCATTACCATATGAATTTGCCTTGTCAAATGCTGTGTCTACCAAACGCGATAAAAACTAAAACAGAAATAGAATCACACACAGAATATTGACAGTTTTGATGTTTTGATAAAACTTATACAACACAAATCTTGTATAACCACACGTCCAAACTGTAAACGTCACGTCGTTGTTTAGCTAACGGTTGTCGTGTAGGTGGGGGTATCGATCATATCGGTTACGCATGCGCGAGTTATCACACTGCTTAACCGTTCCTCCCCTTATGCGTGGTTCCAGTGCTGCAGCAAGTTTTCCAAGTAGGTGTCGCATAAAACCGGCCACTCCATTGAATGAGACTACACTTCTGTATCAAAGGCTATCGCGACTCTCATCTACCTCCTCCGAACCGACGTGCCTCGCCAAAGTTATAGGTAAGTGTCATTCTTAACTTTACATTTCAAAACATCAAATAATACAATTTGTATTCCACTTCTATTGCATTTCTACTTATTTTCACTCTGATACAAAAAAATAGTACATCAGTTTCATATATCTTTGGTTTAAACTTTGTTTTATTCAAATCATTTTGACAATACATTAAAATACAATTTGTCTATTTTATAGAACAGAAAAGGAAACAAACACAAGTGTCGTGACGTTTATGTAAATTTGTTACCTGTTCATGATCAATTTAATTAACACTTGCTACAGGAACTAAGTAATATGAATATTAGATCGAATACGGGACTAGGGGAGGGGGTAAATGATTGGTATGCAGTTGAGACCAGGAATGAATAATAGATCAATATGCATGTGATCATCAGATGGCTATAATGCAATGAGTATGCGGAACACGATTCTTTATCATATTATTTATGTTATAGTCGATGAAATTTTCAGCAATGCTGTAAATGGACACTCGCTGACTTTTATACATGTATATACAAATTACATATCACCAAATTACCACTGTATAACTATTGCCAAATTGATTTTGTCACAAAGCACTGCCATGATTACAAAAAAGTCGTTGTATACCTTTATTGAATCACAATGTGTGTTTTATAAATATCGTAAAGAGATTTTCTCGTCAAACTCTATCAGACTTTATTGGTTGATTGATGTAAATAATTGAATAAAAGGAAAACAATGATAGATCGGAATATGCTTGTACAATCGTCATGACGACAATACACTTTCGCTCTACTAGAATCAGGTAAAATAACAACGCGAAGCCAGATTGATCTTCCTATATCATTGTTATTTCGCGTATCGGTATCACCTAAGTTTACACTCATTTGCAGAGAAGTCGATTCGACTTTATCGACTTTTTAATGCCAAACAGACAATATCTGGAATAGACTTTAAAACTGATTCACTTTTAAAATAATAAATTTGCTGCTGTCTACTTTATATGTGCTCAGTGAACGTTGATCAAATTTTCTTGAATTGTTTATCTCACAAAACACAAATTTGATTGAAAATGTAAATTAAATTAAAAAATTACATGAATAAATGCCTTTTACTATAACCAGCAAAAAAACACACCAAAAAACATCTACAGTGATCATTAGGGGCTACCTGAGTTACGTCACTTTAAATGACCAAGGTGGCGCAAACGAAAGCAGGTGCGTGTCACGCATGCCGTAATTAACACATTTCGACATTTTTTCACGACTCCGTCGTTCCTGATTACATGCCATGTTGTCCAAGCAATCTTATGAAGCTAATATTAAGAAACGATTCTTGAAGACCTATTTTGTAAGTAGCGCATATTGTTCGTAACTTCACCCCTCTTGGAAAGATGCAGTTAACTTAATTACATCTAAAGCATAGTTGTATTAGATTTCCCTCCTGATTTCGGCTTTAATTGTTTGAGATTGTGAACGAATTATTCAATTGATTTCCAGAATTATTCATTTCTTTTTTGTTAGAATCGTCATAAAGTCATCACATTGGATCTTTCAAAATATCTTGAATAACAATCATATTCGTGATAAAAAAGTAAAGAAATAAACTAAAAAAGTTGGCAAAAAGATTAACAAAAACAGTTGTCAGTTTATACTAAATTTCAGTATGCATTGTTTTTGTTCTATTACAACTCGTAGAGCTTGCAGAAATATTTAAAAATTTGAAAAAAATGTATGATTTGTTTTTTTAAATTAATTGTTTTATGAAGTGTTAAGATATCATTGTTTTTTTTATGTTTCTAAGTTCCTCTTGTTGCAGGCTTTTATCAATACTGATTTCAAATTGTGTCCTAGTGTGTAGTCGCTGTACTTGGTAATTCGTGTTTCTGTTCATGTTGAACAGTGTTGTGGACTAGAACACTGATAGTGCTGTTTCCAAAATGAAATGAATATTAGTTACAACATTAGCCGCTAATTTATGGATTTGGTCAAGGAACTAAGCATCCCGTTAGTGTTATCTGAACTTATATACTTTATGCTTCGAACAGAATATAAACACACAAATGAAATACAGACCTATCCAGTTACATACGTTAATATTGTATTAATCCATTTCGCCTGATCGAACACCAGTTTTATTGTCCAGAGTTGGATAAAAATGCACACGCTAGTAAATAACGTTGGAGATTATTCGAGTGATGAAAATAAAGATTTATTTATAGATGTCCAACAGAATGTATCGAGTACACGCAGGTTTTAATATCGTCACGTTCTTGTGGCTCTTCTCCATCAATCCTCGTGATCTTTTATATTCATTTCTTAGTTTGTGTCCGAATTACATGGCAAAACGTACACCAGTGTGTTCCTAATTATGCTACTGAACCTCTGTAATGTCTTTTGAGTGCGCGAGTGCGCGAGAGCGTGAATGCAAGAATTGCGCATGCGCTAGAATGGATGCGTGAGAGTGTGGAGATGGATGCGCGTTCCTTCTGTAAATAGTTCCACTTACCGATGTATACAAGGTATGTAATATAGGCATGTGATGGGCCAATCAGTTATAGTCAGTGCAGTGGAAACGAAATTTTGAGAAGTAAGGAGTAAGCCACTAAGCACGGGATGTGACGAACTGTTGATTAGCTGGAAGTATAAACTAGTGTCAGAATATCACTGCGCTGACTGTTCTGTATGGTACCATTTTAATGACGAATATTTAAAATTTATCGGTATATAATAGTAAGAGTTAATGTTTTTATTATATATTTAATATTGTACAATCTCTCTCTCTCTTCATGTAACTTGAGCCAAATCCTTTTGCTTTTTGGCAATAACATATTTATAAACTAAACGTTGGATACAAAAGAGAATTCTAGTAAACGACGTTTGATATAGTTTCAGCGATAGTGTCCAAATTTGATAAATTTGTGAACTTAAGTATAATGTTCAATATCTAATATAAATGCGAGCCAACTCAATAGAACGACATTTGCTTGAAATATAAGTTAAAATATCTAAAGTTTGATATAAATGAGAACTCCAGTGAACGAAGTTTTATAAAAATGTTTAATGTTCATCATTTGCTATAAATGCGAAACGCGAATCCTATGAAAAACGTTTGATAAACATCTCATTTAGTATGAACAACGTGTGGTATAAATATCATCTAATGTATAAAGCGTTTGATATAAATGTTGGTAATAGTGTAAAACATTTCATAAAAACGTGTGATAAAAATGTCACTTATAGGGAATGACATTTGAGTAAATAAATGTAAGTTATACCAAACTACGTTTAATATAAACGTCAGGTAAAATGTTCCACGTTTGATATAAATGTCCGTATTGTACACTGTTTTATATAAATGTCACTCAAAGTGTACAACGTTTTGTATAAAATCAGCTAAAGTGTACAACGTTTTATATAAATATCAGCTAAAGTGTATTATACTAGATACAACTGTTTGTGGACGAAATTAGATATAAATACCAACTAATAGATGAAAGAATTTGATATAAATACCAACAGTACTGTCGTACGTTTGCTATGAATGCCAATCAATTTGTTTACATATTTCATCAACCGTTCGGTGTTTGACACAAATACTGACTCATTTTACGACCTTTGACTCAAACACAAACTCAAGTGTTAGGCGTTCGAAATACAAGGGACTAGTTTCACGTTGAAGGTTAATCCATGTATCACGAATCGATAAAAACAGAGATACTATCATTATAGGGGACATTTGAATAATTAATTGACCTTCAAACGCGCACATAGACATTAACTGCTTCGCGTTAGATTCATTTAGCCTATGTATTGCATGGCTGTAATTTTCTTGGATTACAGTATTTTCCTTAAGATTTTGCTTAGAATTTCCTAGAATGTTATAATTTTTAAATCAAGTTTCTAGTTTAAAAGTTACAACGAATTACAAACAATTGGGAAAGAAACATTTTGCATGGATAGAGTTCGAAAACATCAATATCGATAATGCTAATCATTTCTTGTTAATCGCTCAATCAACCTATGCTGGCCTTGAATAAAATACCATAAATCAATGTAATTAATGAAAGTAACATCAATCCTAACAACTTTAGACAATTAGTTTGGATTCCACAGTCAAGCCTCATTGTAATACACACAACACGAACCTGTTCGTCAGGCCTTGAAGGGGAAGTTAAATAAAGCACAACCAAGGTCTATGACGTTTAATTTGTATAGAATGAAGGACAAAGATACTATCGCATTCCAAAGTAACACCAAAGAGAGACCCATGGGTTTTAGTTATGGTGCTGACCTTTTCTAGACACGGAATCGTCCGGGTTATAATTGTCGTGTTACAAGAAAAGATCGAAACGTGCAAATAAAAATATATTTCGGGGTTCGTTATGAGGCGTGTTAAGCTCCCACGTTTAGCAACAACCACCGAACACAGAGCTGTACAGCATGAAACAGGGAAGAGAAAGTTGAATACAAATGATCTCGTGAAAATATCACCGTCTATGTTTAGATTTTTAATTCAAATAACATGCATGTTATACAGACAATATATCAAAAGCAAAATTTCTCTAGTGAGTTAAAATCCAAGCAGATAACTTATTTGAGATCATATGTAAATATGATATTTCGCTCAAATATTTTAACTTTAATTTTAAGTATGTTATTTTCATTATATAATATGAAATTATCAAATTTCCTCTTGATAATTGCGAAGGTTACATTCAATTGTTAAATATAAACATTTAATGTTCTTGAGATATAAAGAAACTGAAAATATATATATATGTCACCTTTAAAACAACGCATGCAGTCTTGGGATTTTCAGACTTTATCAAAACATATGTACTTCAAGCAAAATATAAATGAAAAATCGTGCCAGACACGTTTTCATTATGTATCACGTTATCACGTACTTTTCAGGAAATCCAACTGACACATCGCGTATTTACAAGTTCCAATAAAAAACCCGGCGATATTTCGCAGGATCTACTTCCGGTTGACTTCAAAAAAGTTAATTACCTTGAGAATCAATATTGATATCCCCACAGTAAATTTACTTGAACAGTGATATTTAGACAGTGAACGTACTTGAACAGTGATATTCAGACAGTGAATGTAATTGAACAGTGATATTCAGACAGTAAATGTACTTGAACAGTGATATTCAGACAGTAAATGCAAAACCGTCCGAATGCCATCCTCTTATACAGAATATTCAAGAAAGAACACCCTTGTCGAAACCTATTTGTATTAAGGATCTTCGTACCGTTGTACAAAAATATTACTATAAAATGGAAACTTTTCACCATCATGACAATAGCTTTAATAAATGATTACTGATTAGAATGAAAAGCTTTTCGGTTATTTCATGGAACAAACAATTCAGATGAAAATTATAATTAAATCAAAAGAACAGTGTTTATACATGAAGTCACAAAAATGCTACGAGGCCACCATTGATTCGTACCCTTGGCCTTTGATCTGGGGCCGCGGTGGCCAAGTGGTTAAGGCGTCTGACATTCTGCTACATGTACCACTAGCCCTCCACCATTGGGTCGCGAGTTCGAGACCTACGTGGGGCAGTCGCCGTCAGTCGGTGGTTTTTCTCCGGGAAATCCGGCTTTCCTCCACCATCAAAACCTTGCGCGTCCTTAAATGACCATAGCTGTTAATAGGACATAAAACAAAACAAACCAAATTGAACTTTGATCACAAAAGGGTTATTCCAACCAGCTGAGCTCCATGGTAAGCGGTCATTGCATGGTCAAGTTCTGAAACATATACGTGGTTACCGTATGCAAAACAACAGTTGAATTAACTAGTGGTTTGCGTACAGCCGGACAAGGGTCATTAAAAAGGGAATTATTATGACTTCTTGATGTTAAATAATACACCAAGGGAAGTCACTTAATATTTGCGTGTATTTTTTTCTCGTATTGTTCCTGCAGGTTTTAACTCATTAATGATTCAGACTTTTAAGAAGATGTAACATTGATATTCATATTCAAAACAATTTTCTCTTGTTAAGAAGATTGAATTCACATCTGAGCAAATTCTTTTGCAAATTAACACGAAAAGTAATGTTCAGCGAAAATTGAATTATTTACGGTATTGTCAGAATTTCTGTACGTTAAAAACGATAACATCGAAGGGAAACCAGAGTCAATATAGTCAGGATATCGTGGATTGCTTAACAAATTGGGTTCTCTAACATAAACAGTTTCAATCGACTACTTACAGACATTGACTTTAAGCAAGAAAACTAAACGAGAAAACCTAACTGCCAACGAATTCGTAATGCGAACTCACATTAAAAAACCTGGGACAAAACATGATAAAAAAAACACTTTAAAAGGTACAAGGAGAATAAGACCATGTGTTCTAGAAGGATAAGCGTCTTTTGTTAAATCGAAAACACCTCCTTGTAAATCTTTGTCAAATCAAGGTAATGTGATGTTCTGAAAGCAAACCGTGGAGGCGACAACGAAATACAATATACAACCCTCATGAAATTAAATTAAAAAAAAAAAAAAAAAATCTTCATAGCACGCATGGTAATAAAATATTCCCCAATGCGATCACGATGACGACCATAATACTTGTTCATATTAATCTTTTAAAACCATGTGTGGCAAGTTTGTCAATCGGCAGACGACATCTATCCAGTCATGATACTTGGAGTCAGCTCTGGAACACCATGTGTAAGGGAGTCGTTGATATTACTATCAAAAACGGGAAAGATCACAAAAGCACTTTCAAAATCGCCCCGCTTACCGCAAAGCTAAATAATGAGCCGTCCCTGTAAGTCATGTTGTAAATATATGTCAAAGACAGCGTTTGCAATGGAAGTGTCTATGGTGTACATGCTTGTTATCTCCCCTTCTGGAACTCTCTTGATTTTCATTCTCCGTATAGTTTCACAAAGTACGCTCCAGAATTTGCAACGGAAGAGTCAATGGTGTACATGATTATCAATGTGGTTTATATATATTAAGTCACAGTTTGTTCCCGTATAAATAACTACAGTCAGCTAGAAAAACCTTCTCACCGAATTCAACAAAGATAAGTTTAACAAGGAACTCAACTGTTCTTTGGATTTCCATCTATATCGCGGTTCGCTTTTGTTTGGTATGAGGTATTGATGTGTAAGGGGTGGGGGGACCAACTATTTGGAAAGAATTTAAGTGTACGTTATATAGGATACATAGAATCCTCAAAAATATATCTGCTTTGAGCATGACTTTAACTATGGAGCAAACGTTACTTACGAGGTACACAGCTTCCAAACTTTTGGGGAATTCTGAGATGAGATCGTCATTTGAAATAGTTAAGATCTTTATATTTCTCTCTACTTCTGTTTACATAAATACCTTCTACATAACTTTCATTTCCTAGCGCCTTCCGTGGCAGTACCTCACTTTTGGCTTTAATGTTGAACGTTGGCCCAGGTGAGGAAGGCAATGGGTTCAGTCCCTAGGCCGGGACATACCAAAGTCCTTAAAAATGGTAGTTATAATTCCTTACTTAACGTTCAGCATAATGTGACCGGGCAGAATGCTGTACTGGGTGCCTTCGGCATGGTATTTCAGTGAGATAGCTCTATAAAGTCGGCATTAGATTCGCGCTATCACAGGGAGGCAAATACACCAACATACCATGCCTCCGGCACAGTGTATACACCTGCACGCATACACAATACACATGGAAATACGTTCTTAAATGATCTCAGTCAAAACCAAACAAAAATGAAGATTGATCGAAAGATTTTTTGTGTTCTTCATTCATCCACTTTTTGATTATACAGTGTCTTGTCATAAAACGACGGTAATCCCGATTGAGTGGCCTGCTAACTAACATTGGCGGTGTTTTCATAAAGAAAGTGTCCTTCCACTTATTTTAAAACATAAAAATGAAAACGTTTTTTTCGTCTGTATTTTGTTTTGTTTTTAATGACAATATTTGGAGAGAGAGAAATTCCCGTTTCTCTTCCTGCGTTTACAAAATGTAACTCTTAAAAACCGGCATTTTATTTTCGGCGTGTTTGTCAACTTGTAGCCTATTGTGCGAAAGATATCTAATCGAGTTTGAAAATCTGTAAGGCCTGTTAATATATTAGCTCAGCAGCACACACGAGGTCTGCAAGACTAAGTGTTCTTTTGAATGAATCTATATATTTTCGAAAAATTCACTTTTCACGAATTAAGAAATAATATAGATTCAAGTGTTGTTGTTTTTTTGTGTGTAAATATTGATGAAAGTATCAAATGGTACAATTAACTTTGATACTAAACATGGACGAATTTAGCTTTCTATAGCGGCTCATATAGCGTGGATGTATTATTCTTTTTTCAAAAGCGGTTGAATCTGAGAAAAAATCCAGAGAGAAATCTGTCTATTTAGACGACACACAGAACAAAATTAAAGCTACGCGTCAATTTTGTAACAAAACACAAATATCATTTGATAATCTGATATGAATTTCTATCGCTTACTTATACAGGTGTGGTGGGGGATTATTATCAACATATCACAATTATATCATGGACTTAATCAACACGTTAAGGAATATAGTGACGATGCATGCTTTTTTGCGATGGGTGTTAATGATATAAATCTTGTCACCTGAATACTTACTATTGAAAATCAATCCTCACGTGTTACATACGGTAGCCGACTGATGTCATTTCCTATTTTGACCTTTAAGATCGAAATGCCGTGAGTGATTCTTTTTCAGGATCCCCGTAAAACTGCTTAAAACTGTAATAATGCAGTAGACATTGTTTTTTCCGGCATGCCTTTAGTCTGATCAATCATTTATGATAAGAATACCATAACTTTGTTTTATACAATGAATAATAATTTTGAAGGAAATTAAATGAACAAAATTAGCCTATGTAATATATTTAATAAGTTCAGTGGGACTACACCGGGATTCGAACCAAAGGCCCCGAATTAATATGCTGCATTGCTCTTACTGACTGCGCTACCGGGTAAAATGAGTTTTCTAGCCTAACTGTTCTACATCTTTATCCAAAACGGATTTCATAAAAAACTACCCACAGTGTATTGGGACAGGGATCCTTAATTTCAAACTACAAAAACTATGCCCCACGTAGGTCTCGAACTCGCGACCCAATGGTGGAGGGCTAGTGGTACATGTAGCAGAATGTCAGACGCCTTAACCACTTGGCCACCGCGGCCCCAGATCGAAGGCCAAGGGTACGAATCAATGTTGGCCTCGTAGCATTTTTGTGACTACATGTATAAACACTGTTCTTTTGATTTAATTATAATTTTCATATGAATTGTTTGTTCCATGAAATTACAAATAATTCCTAGCCTTTTAAGATTAAGTTCCGCGAAAAATATCGTCCTTTTGGGCGATAGGACAAAATGGCATAAATCTACCATTTAAGTGCCAATGCATATAGTTAAGGATCCCTGTCCCCCTGCACTCTGGATTTTCGTATATATAGTAACCTCCCTTAAATATAGTATATATAGTAACCTCCCTTAAATATAGTATACATAGTAACCTCCCCTTATATATAGTATATAAAGAAACCTCCCTTTATATATAGTATAGATAGTAACCTCCCTTTATATATATAGTATATATAGTAACCTCCCTTTATATAAAGTATATATAGTAACCTCCCTTTATATATAGTATATATAGTAACCTCCCTTTATATATAGTATATATAGTAACCTGCCTTTATATATAGTATATAAAGAAACCTCCCTTTATATATAGTATAGATAGTAACCTCCCTTTATATTTATAGTATATAAAGAAACCTCCCTTTATATATAGTATATATAGTAACCTCCCTTTATATATAGTATATATAGTAACCCCTTTTATATATAGTATAGGTGGCAGTGTACAGTAGAAATGGCTTGACCCTAAATATAAAGGGCATGTCTCACATAAACATGGATAGTGAATTCAACCTGCAAAACACACCTACATATATATACATATTTATAAACTACATAATTTGATTCCATTTTGTTTAGAAGACTGATTTGTTTTTCAAAAACTGTTTTTCACAGATTTGGGACTTGTGAAAACCATGGTTACCACATCAAAAAACATCAAAATATGCAAAAAATCATGATTTTTAACCCAAAACTTGACCCCCGCAAGTAGAATTGTTTTTCTTCAAACCTGTCTGAAATTACATATCGCCTACTCGGTAACAGAAATACTCACGTTTTAGCAAAGGTCATTCCGGTGGATTTCCAAAATATTTACACATGTGCTAAGTACAAAAATAGACTACATGAAAAGCTAGCTTTTGTTGTGTAGACACAGATTTGTAAATGCCCAAAACTGTAGTCTCAAACCACATTCGATTTTTTTTTGAAATATTATGAAGCCCACATAGTCCACTTCATTATGTATATGCCAATTTTCGTGCTTTTTTTTTTTTTTAAACTTTGATACATGTTATATTGGAGGGGTTATTCTTTGTATACAAATATCACCCATGGCCATCGTACGCTACTGTACACTGCTACCATATATAGTAACCTCCCTTTATGTATAGTATATATAGTAACCTCCCTTTATATATAGTATATATAGTAACCTCCCTTTATATATAGCATATATAGTAACCTCCCTTTATGTATAGTATATATAGTAACCTCCCTTTATATATAGTATATATAGTAACCTCCCTTTATATATAGTATATATAGTAACCTCCCTTTATATATAGTATATATAGTAACCTCCCTTTATGTATAGTATATATAGTAACCTCCCTTTATATATAGTATATATAATAACATCCCTTTATATATAGTATATATAGTAACCTCCCTTTATATATAGTATATATAGTAACCTCCCTTTATATATAGTAACCTCCCTTTATATATAGTATATACAGTAACCTCCCTTTAATGTCGTTTAAGATAAAGGCGTATAACAGTTTGGCGAGGACAGTTCAGATGACCAGATAGCTAAACAATATAACAACCTGAGGTCATGGGTTCAAGTCCCTGTCTAACCCTGTTGAACTTTTAAAACTAAGAACAATGTTGTAACACTGTGTCTATTTCAACTTGATATATTTTTTAAAGTCCTGCAAGGTATGGTTTTCTTTACAGAATTTTGTTTTTTCAAAGCCTAACAAAACCAAAACAAAAGCGTTTCCATTGCGTAGCGAGAGATTTTGGCAGTGATACGATGATTTGTAACAGGCTAAAAACATCGCCCGTTTTTATAAACTAGGTTTATTAGATATTACTAGGTGCTATAATGGGATAGGGCAAATCAAATCTCGAGTGTAGAATTGGTTTCAGAATCTGAAAAAGCTTTAATGTTGTTTTTTTTTTTTATTTAAATTGTTTATTTCTAACAGGCGATGTCAGATGCCGACAGTGTTTTTGGCGATAAATAGTCAATTTGATGACGTCACTATTTCATTGAAATGACGTCACGTTTAAATTGTCAGCCGATATGGTACTAAACATTTTAATTGTAAACGTTTGTTATTATTCACTCTGGAGGGCAGGATTTCTGGGACATGTGCATACGGAGAATCTGGGAGATACGCTTTATATTATCAGGACACCACTTCGTTACCAGGTTAGAAATAACACGTTGTCCCCGTTTGTAGTCACATAAAAAGTGACACCCCCAAGCCCTAGTTGCACAAAGCAGGGTCAGGGAAAATGTCAAATATAAAAATAAAAATAAAAAAGTATCTGATACCTTTTAAATACTGCAAATGTCTTTAGACATATAAGATAGAGGATTCTTTTTGTTCTGAAACCCCTGTGTCGTCAGTATCGACAACAACTTCTACTTTTCACTAACCTCTGGTTAAAGTTAGCCAACCGTTGAGCTAATAGGGCCTGATGTTTTAGTTTCGCTTCCAACAACTTGACCCAATTGTCTGCCTTATTGTTTGTGATACCTTGCTTTGCCTTGAACATTTCTGAAATATTTCCTCGGTTCGTATTTTTGTATTTATGTTTGTCTCTTCGTTCTTTTTATCAAATTTCCTGCAAATCAATTTGTTTCCGTGAATTATATTTTCGTATCCAGCGACTTAAAATTGAATTCGTATAAAAAAAAAAAACTTGTATCATATCCTCGTTTTTGATATGTTTGAATGCATATTCTCCCCGATATTTGAAATCGTGAAAGATTTTCCTTGCAAGTAAATATGAACACATTTTTATTTCGTTAAATAACCTTTACTTAACGAAATAAAAATATGTTCATATTTTTTTGCACTTAGAGAATATAACTAGAATGAATTTGTTTCACTGAAACATTAAAGCATTACTGAGAACATAAAAGGGGAATTCCACCAACGGGCAATAAAACCTTCATGTATTGTTATCTCCCTTTTTGGAACTCTCATATTTCTTTTTTTTTCCGCAAGCGGAAATTTTACTGTTGAGTCCATCTGGTCTGTTGTACAAGTAGATTACGTCAGATTGTGGTACGAACTTAACATCCCGACAAATTAACAAGCAACATAGGCCTTAAAATCTATAGCGGCAAATCCGTGAAATACTACACCATCCTATAAAATAACCAAATTATTTGCCATGAAGTAAATTGCGTGGTGGCTTTTTCCTTGCTTTTCCAATCATTAAAATATTTTTTGATGACTTGAAACGTTTTAAAACATTCATATTTTGACATATATCACTATATTTTTATCAAATGCGTTTACCAAAATGCTCACAATGATGGAATCCTTCATTATGTTGTATATCAAACTATTATTCTGATATGACAGACTGGGCAATAATAAGCAGTGTTATGTCCTTTTTGTTATTACACGTCCAATTTGTCGCCACAATGAGCAAATGACGACAATACTGGGGGACAGTATGTCATCGGTGATGAGCGTAGCCCTCTTATCGCCGACCACCCGTCGTGGTCAATCCTTTTGTTCGAACTTACAGTTAATTAACGGATTGTTCCCTGTGGGACACAAACATGAAATATTGACAGCCGTAAGTAGACACTAACATTAGCGTGAAGCTTGGCGAGGCTCCCCGCGTTCTCCTGACACATTCAAATCAAATTGATATGAAAGGGAATTATTTAGAGAATGTCCTTAATAAAGGATCCTTTTTTGTTTCCACTGCCTCTGCTTAATCACACATGCTTTGTTTATTAAAAGCCTTCTATACCGCTTCATCCCGTTGAACTTCTAGATGTTTGTGAGAAAGTCGGATCGTTTAAGACACATGTAAATTATTTAGTCTGCCGTTCATAGTTAATACAATTAATAAAACACCTATTGTATTTATCACAAAGAGCGTATGTTGTGTATATGGCATGTCTGAAGTATTGTCTGTCTATACATAAAACATACGAGAGATCCTTTATTAATCTATTTGTCTCTCTATACATAAAACTACGAGGGATCCTTTATTAGTCTATTTGTCTCTCTATACATAAAACTACGAGGGATCCTTTATAAGTATATTTGTCTGTCTATACATAAAACTACGAGAGATCCTTTATATGTATATTTGTCTCTCCATACATAAAACTACGAGAGATCCTTTTTAAGTGTATTTGTCTGTATATACATAAAAGTTCGAGATATTCTCTTTTAGTTTATTCGTCTCTCTATTCATAAAACTACGAGAGATCCTTTTTTAGTCTATTTGTCTGTCTATACATAAAAATACGAGATATTCTCTATTAGTTTATTTGTCTGTCTAAACATGAAACTACGAGTGATCCTTTATAAGTATATTTGTCTCTCTATACATAAAACTACGAGAGATCCTTCATTAGTCAATTTGTCTGTCTATGAATAAAACTACGAGAGATCCTTTTTAAGTTTATTCGTCTGTCTATACACAAAACTACGAGAGATCCGCTTTTATTCTTATTGTCTGTCTATACATGAAAATAAGAGAGATCCTTTTTTAGTCTATTTGTCTGTCAATACATAAAACTACGAGATATTCTCTATTAGTTTATTTGTCTGTCTACACACAAAAATACGAGATATTCTCTATTAGTTTATTTGTCTGTCTATACATAAAACTACGAGATATTCTCTATTAGTTTATTTGTCTGTCTGTACACAAAACTACGAGCGATCCTCTATTAGTATATTTGTCTGTCTATACATAAAACTACGAGATATTCTCTATTAGTTTATTTGTCTGTCTGTACACAAAACTACGAGCGATCCTCTATTAGTATATTTGTCTGTCTATACATAAAACTACGAGATATTCTCTATTAGTTTATTTGTCTGTCTGTACACAAAACTACGAGCGATCCTCTATTAGTATATTTGTCTGTCTATACATAAAACTACGAGATATTCTCTATTAGTTTATTTGTCTGTCTGTACACAAAACTACGAGCGATCCTCTATTAGTATATTTGTCTGTCTATACATAAAACTACGAGATATTCTCTATTAGTTGATTTGTCTGTCTATACATAAAACTACGAGATATTGGCTATTAGTTTATTTGTCTGTCTGTACACAAAACTACGAGAGATCCTCTATTAGTCTTATTGTCTGTCTATACATAAAACTACGAGAGATCCTTTTGTTAGTTTATTTGTCTGTTTATACACAAAACAACGAGAGATCCGCTATTAGTGTTAATGTCTGTCTATACACAAAACTACGAGAGATTCGCTATTAGTCTTATTATCTGTCTATACATGAAAATACGAGAGATCATTTTTTAGACTATTTGTCTGTCTATATATAAAAATACGAGATATTCTCTATTAGTTTATTTGTCTTAGAATCTACCTTTGCCATTTTCGACGATATGAGAAATATCAACACCGCAAGGAAATCCAACTGTGAAGTGCGGAAACTAAATGAAAGAAATCAAACACTCAAAGATCCAATGGATATCCCATAAGGGAAATCTTAATTTGTATCTAGCAAGATTATCTGGAAGTAAAAATACAACACCAAAGAATACCGACAACAATAATGTTATAATTATACAGAATACGAAACATCCTGTTTGTTTATTTGATTGAGTGGTTTTACGTTCGCTTCACTACCGAGTAGTTAGGTTATCCAGCAGACAATCACTTTCTCCCCTATTATAACATGTATCAACCCTCGGCCCTTATATCTTAAAGTTGCGTAACTGTTTTTATTTGCAACACCTAAAAGAAGCTTTTTATCTGAAAATAACATTTCTATTTCGAATTAACCCGTAATAATATCGTGTACAGTACACGTACATACACTGAACGCGACACATATATACGGGTGGTTGCACTCTTAACGTTCGGTAATAGATATAAAAATGTCAAAGATGAACGAGGCTGCATCATACAGCTGTATTGGCCTTCTATGACTTATTGGTAATGATTTGGGCCGAAAAGTTGGAAATCCAAATTGGTCCATGCAAGACATATGACATATCCTCTTTTAAGCTTCTTATATGTCTTCTATTAGGCTATTTGTCTTCCTATTTACACACAGACAAGCTATCCTCTATTTATCGGTCTATATACACAATGTTAGAGATTCTCTACTAGTCTAAATGTGTGTCTATAAACACACATGAAAGATCGCCTAGTGTGTCACACAATGTTAGAGATCTGTCATTTGTATATCTATCGGCCTATATACACAATGTTAATAATAATAATAATAATAATAATAATAATAATAATAATAACGATAATTCGAGGTTCTTATATACCGCTTTATCACAACCTATTCCGTAGGTCGTCTCAAAGCGGTTCACAAATTATTATCCGTGGTTATAGGGCCTTTGCAACCAGCCAATATCTTTCTCAACTCCCTGGGGTGCATACAGCCGATGCTTCCATTTCGGCGCTCACAGCCAGCATTCAAAAATTCTAGCACTGCCCAACCACGTACTCATTTACAGCTGAGTAGACTGGAACAAGCGGAGTAAAGTATCTTGCTCAAAGATACAACACAGTGCCGTGCCGTGACTCGAACCCGCAACCCTCTGGTTACGAGCCCTACCACTAGACTACCGTGCCATTAATGTTAGATATTCTCTATTAGTATAACTGTATGTCTATAAACACACATGCAAGATCGCCTAGTGTGTCACTACACACAGTGTTAGAGATCTTCCATTAGTCTAATAAGAGATCAATCTTTAGTTTAATTGTCCTAACCATACCAAATATATCTAAGAGATAATTTAGGAGTATTTTGTCTGTCTAAACCTCTCCTAGGTGACAGTTTGTTTATTAGTTTATCTGAATTTGATTACTAGATCAAGTCTAGTATTGATTTGATATATTTAGATTTAAGGGACCCCATTGGAATGAAGCCACAATGTGGCTTTATGGGTCATCCCATGTAAAGGCCTAAATTAATCGAATCCAATCCAGTTTTTAACATCTGACTGATAACTAGGTATATGGCATAAATAACTTATAAATAACATCTGTGATAATTTATATATTTATGTCCAATCTGCAAAATGTGATATACGTGTGTTATCTGCCTTTTACCTGAATAAATATTATTATTATTATTTGTCAATTGCAATTTAAGTTGGACATGCATTGCATTATTAGAGTGTTGTGAATCTAAATCCAAAGTACGAGCATTGCCATTCTAAATCGAAAACTTAAAAAAAAAAAAGATATAACACGGTTCCAAAAAAGAAGAAGAAAAAAGTATATGTTATTGAAACTAGTATTACCAGTACCTAAGTTGTGCTACTTGTAGCGTCTCTGTTTCAACACAACAACTAGCGACAGAAGTTTCACCAATGCTGAGCAGCAATTGCCTATTTTATTAAATGTTTAATTGATTTCGATAATGCAACCCTTCCTGACAGTGTATCTAATAAAAAGACAATTTTAACAGAATTTCTTCTACATTGATTTTGAATCGAAACATTGGGAATAAGCTATCTCCGAATATGTTGCATCTTGTCTCAATCTAGTTGCTGCGCAGTGTACGTTTGTATAATCGTCATCTGGGGTATGCTGTTTCCATTTTAAGCTTTTAATTGAATCTGATTTCACAAACATAACTTCGTTTTTTTCCCTTAATAACTGTTACTGCCTGTAAATGACAGTAACGTCGAGGATGTAGAAATGAACAGCAAATGAAATGTTGACACTAGAATGTTAAACGTCACAGTGCAGTGAAATCCAATATTATTTAATAAGAAATAAGTTTTAATTTTAAAACCAGACTTTTGTCGAAATATGAAATAAGCAATTACATTTAAACATAAGTATTGTATTGTTGAATTTTGTCTCTCGTTGAAAACGTTTTTTTCTACTCTGTGAGGTTTTGAGTATAAGCAGCCATGCAGTGAAACTCTATATCATTTAATAAGAAATAAGTAATAATTTTAGAACCAGCCTTTTGCCGACATACGAAATAAGCAATCACATTTAAACATAAGTATCATATTGCTTACTTTTGTCTCTTTTACTGCTCCGTGATTTTGTTGTCTTTTGATCAAATGGGGGATCTAGATAATTCCTTTCTTCGTGTGTTGCCTTGTCTAGCATGCCTCCAACAGCACCCTTCCCATTGAGTGCTATATTTGATATGTTGGGTGTTTAACGTCCCCAAAACAGTTAATGGCATATGAAGGCAGATGCTTTAGGGTGACAACGCCGAAAAAAAAGAAGAAGGTAGGAGGGAAAATAGACGTAATAGACAAGGAAATAAGTGCTTTATAAAATTAAAGACACAGCTAGGCAGTCTCGATATGATCATACGAAGAAGCGCTATGCGGCAGGAATATGGTCGCCATTTCCAGAAAACCTCATTACCGGATTTACATTACGCTTGCTTGTGAGCTGATGCATATGCACTTTATAGGTTTAGTATACATAATATGTCTACAAGTTTTTGTATGAGGTCATTGAACTTTACGTAAGTATGCTCGACATTGGTAGGGGGTTCACCCCTATGTCTCCACATTAAAACCATTTTGGTCTCTGTGGAGTATAACATAGATGCATAGATAGATATAGATAGATATGTACTCTATACTCTAGAATTTTTAGAATGACATTGCCGGTCATTTCGTTTATAAACTTCTTGATATAAACGTCACTCTTCTTTATCAGTCGCTTGTCTAAATCTTTGCCTAACCACAATCTAATTTGATCTCAAAATTGATAATACTAGGGCAAAATATGAACAAACGATTGTTTTACGATAATATTATTGAAAAATACAAGGAGAGTAAGACCAGACGTGCCGGAAGGATATGCGTCTTCTTCTTTGTCGACGAAAGCCGCGATGCAAATTTAGATCATATTTAAATTGTATCTCGTCCTCACATAGATAACGCGGTACTGATGAGCATGATCACCCTTCTAACAAAGAAATAGCATATTTCCCTACGACATCATGCTGTCTTCAATAAGATTCATCAGTTTTGGAAATTTGTAGCTTCAACGTTTTAGCTTATACACAAACGATGAAGGTATTGTTGAACGTGTTGTAACGTTTCAAGACCTATTGGTTCCTTTTTCAGCCTATGACTGGTGGAGTGATTTGCATTGTTTACCTGTACAATGCTGTGACGAAATTGTATTTAATCATATGTCACTAGAGTTTCATGGCGGCGACCTTAAAACGTGTCTGTATTCTTCATCGACCTGCATCTATGAATACACTGTGCTGTAAGTTTGTCCGTCAACAGTTATGAACATGGACAGCTTATTTACTAAGCCGTATGACAACCCCTAAGGAAAGAAGAAGAAAAACATAATTATAGAAACATCAAAAACATTGTATGGAGGCACGGTAGTCTAGTGGTAGGACACCGGGCTCGTGACCGAAGGGTTCGACTCACGTCACGGCACTGTATTGTATCTTTGAGCAAGATACTTCACTTCGCTTGTTCCAGTCTACTCAGCTGTAAATGAGTAAGTGGCTGGGCAGTGCTAGAATTGTAGAATGCCAGCTGTGAGCGCCAAAATTGCAGCACCGGCTGTATGCTCCTCAGGGAAATTACAAAGGCCCTATAACCACGGATAATAATTTGTGAACCGCTTTGAGACGACCTACAAACTACGTTGAACACCAATGCTGTTGTTTGCACGGTTCGATTGTAATGTTCACATTCTGCCTTTAAATGCTCCACATCATTTTTCCGTGACAATCTGATCCTTTGATTAACTATAACGACATATCGTTGTTACAGGATTACGACTATCGAACGAAAATTTAAAAGATCTCGTCGGTATTGTGTTTCACTTCCTAGAAATTAATCCTTCGACAGTCGGGACTTAAACTTTCCTGTGTTATGCAGTATAGCAGGAAATATATGTCTGGGAGGTTCGAGATTAGATTGAGATTAGCATGCATGAATATTAATGAGTAGCGGCAAGGTGCACGAGCTTTGTGTGAAGGTACACGTGATGAATGTGAGTACAGATGTGATAGAGGGTAATTCTAGCCAGATACCTGCATGGCAGAACATCGGTGTTTTTTTTTTTTGCTTTTTTATATAAATATTTAAGGACATAGTTGTAAAAGGTAGTCGAGGTAGAAATAACAAAAGCTTAGTTTTTATTGTCTTTGCGACATGGAGATTATAGGTATTGATCTGTGGATCAAATAGGGGTAAAACGTCAGAAGGTGTTCCTGAGTTTTTGTCTTATTAAGTTTCGTCTCTGGGTTGTTTTACCCTGGATGTTGTATAAACAAATGCTGTATATATTTTTCTTATTGAAGATTGTATAGATCATAGGTTATACTTAATATATCGATATGAGAGAGTGTTGATCTATATTTGTCAATGTATACATTACATTTACATGCATCAAAACCATGTTAATAATAATAATTCGAGGTTCTTATATACTGCTTTATCACAACCTAGTTCGTATATCGTCTCAAAGCTGTTCACAAATTGTTATCCGTGATAATAGGGAAACGATAACGTGAATTGACATAAAGACATTGTGAAAGTAGGTCGCCCAACGTTCGTCGACATCTTATATAATTATTTCTTGTGTCATCTTAACTTTTATAACGAACATTTTAATTAACAATGTCCTATTATTGGACCATCTTTAAACACGTTTTCCATTTCAGAACGTAGGTCATCCAAATAAGATATGTGACGATAAAGCCACGTGACGATGTTTTGCTATAAAGTTCATATCAAATATTTTTTTGTGTCAACTAAATTTTTATTTATTACTGTTTGGTTATTAAAATATTTTAAAATGCAACTGTCATTAGCAGAAATTGGGCCATTCTTGTTAAGATCTGATCATGTTTTTAAGACTTCGTTAACGTAGTTAATCATTAATAAAAAAAAATGAAATGAGAAACATATATTTATAAAATAAAATCAGAAACAGAATTATATAAACAATATCAATTCTGAGTAGATATGCTAAACTGTATACTGTACAATGTACTTGTGACAAAAGTATAGCTTTCCGCATCCATTTACTTTTCGCTACTAATTTTAAAATATAGACAATGAACTCAATGCTGACAGTTTAACGACTGTAAAGTATTTTTACCGATATTAAGGCGGAAATAATTTTAAAAACGAATTTCCCTTCGAAATTTACTTTATAATAACATGTCTTTAAACAAAATTGCAAAAAAGGTTCCGGATAATAAAAAAAAAAACTCCAATAATTAGACATCGTTATTAACTTCCTGTCTACATCTTTATTTCACTCTCGGTATAGTAATGAAGTAGGCACAATGAAATCGATATCTTTCGATTCAAGGACAAATTGAAAACTAGGAGTTGTATCTGTGAGATGTATTAGGCGACACTTCCAAAGTAACATGTCTAGGTCTACTTGCTAATTTAACAGCAGGCAAAAGATAAATACAGGCGTGGAAAATATCCCACTTATTCAAGGTCAATCTTATGACCAGCACGTCATCAAAAAATATTATCTGAAGTTACTTCAGTAACAATAAATTATTTGTAATTCCTTTGCACCACTCAGTACGGATAGTATTTAAGCATATTACTTCTTCTGAAAATAAAAGCATGCAAGTCTACCAGCGCTTGTAATAATCAAAGCATTTATCAAAATAAATGACATAACTGTGTTGTAATTATAATTGTCAAGTGTAACGTTTGCGCAAATGTCAAAGTCAATGTCGACAACAGGAGACGCCAACGACGGTGCTATCGTTTTCTAATTGAATGGCTTAGAATCTACCTTTGCCATTTTCGACGATATGAGAAATATCAACACCGCAAGGAAATCCAACTGTGAAGTGCGGAAACTAAATGAAAGAAATCAGACACTCAAAGATCCAACGGATATCCCATAAGGGAAATCTTAATTTGTATCTAGCAAGATTATCTGGAAGTAAAAAATACCAACAAAGAATAACGACAACAATAATGAACCACAGACATTAAAATACCTAAACGTAAGAATTATACAGAATACGGAACATCTTGTTTGTTTGTTTGTTCGTTTGAGTGGTTTAACGTCCGCTTCACTACCGAGTAGTTCGGTTATCCAGCAGACAATCATCTTCTCCCCTATTATAACGTGTATCAACCCTCGGCCCTTATATCTGAAAGTTGCGTATCTGTTTTTATTTGCAACACCTAAATGATGGTTTGTATCTTAAAATAAACATTTCTATTTCGAATCGATCCACAATAGTACTGTGTATCTGTATATAGCATCTCTCTAAAGTACTATATCTGCAAAACACAATTTGTCTTTTATTGACGAAAATAATCAACATTTTTACGGTATTTGTCTCTTTTATTGAGGATCGATATCCCAATGCATCATGGTTCTTTTCTATATTTAGTAACTTCTTTTGTGTAATAGTTGTAATAGCAAATAGGTTAAAATTAGTTTTAGGGAAACTCATAGATAATGATCAACCAGGAATTTTAGCAGGGCGGTATATAGGAGAAAACACCAGACTTATTTATGATATGATGAATTTTACAGAAGAAAAGGATATACCTGGAATGCTTCTAATGATGGATTTTGAAAAGGCATTTGATTCTGTTTTATGGAAATTTATATATCAAACACTTACTTTTGGGGGGTTTGGGGATAGTATTAGAAAATGGGTAAAAACGTTTCACTGTAATATAAATTCAGCTATAAATCAGGGTGGTAATCCATCAACTTTCTTCAAGGTCAAGCGCGGCTGCCGACAAGGTGACCCGATTGCCCCATATATCTTTATATTATGCACAACCATTTTAGCAATAAGGTTAAGAAATAATACAAGTATAGCAGGTATATATATCGATGATTTTCCTATTCTCCTTTCTCAGTACGCTGATGATACTTCTTTAATACTTGATGGATCAGAAAAATCTCTTCATGAATCAATTCTTGAACTGAATCTATTTTCCCAATTTTCAGGTTTGAAAATTAACACAAACAAAGCACAAGTAGTATGGATCGGCAGTAAAAAATATAGCAAAGACACTTTTCTACCAGAGTTAGACGTACAGTGGGTCGGGGAAACTTTCACTTTGATAATTAAGACTTGGAACAGAATAGTTTTAACTCCTATTGGTAAAATTCATATCATTAAATCTCTTTCAATTTCACAGTTTAATCAATGATTCATCACATTGCATAATCCAAGTGGTGCCTTTATTACCAAACTCAACACTATTTTATTCAACTTTCTATGGAATAGCAAAACAGATAAAGTAAAGAGGAGTATTATTACTAAATAATATTTTGAAGGGGAGTTAAAAATGATTAGCACTCAAGATTGCATAGATGCTCTAAAATTAGGATGGCTCAGAAGATTTTTTCTAAGTTCTAGCAAGTGGCAAGTTATATTCAAGAGTCTTTTCAACACTGATCTTAATATGAACTGTGGAAGGGATTACATATATAAATGTCAAAAAAGTTGTAAAAATAGTTTTTTGGTCAGATGTGATTAAAGCTTGGAAAAGATTGATTAATTCTAATGTTATGAAGGCGAATCATAAAAATCGACTTTCTCTCCTGAAAACCCCGCTATGGTACAACCCACAACTGGTCATTGGTGGACATTCTATTCTTTATAAAGACTGGTATTTTAAAGATGTAAGAGTAGTAAATGACATGTTTAAAGATGTTAGCTCTCTCACTTTCTTATCTTATCAGGAATTCACAAGGAAATATAATATATTTACAGATTTTCTTAAATTTCAAGGTATTATTAATACTATAAGAACTAATATTGAAATGCACAGGACTCAGAATACAGAACTTCTTCTCCCTTTTATTCCGCTAAACATAGAATTATTTATCAAAAACACTAAAGGAATAAAAGACATATATAAAATTATCTCAACATCGTTACTGTGTATTGATGATGTTGGTATATTTTTATCTTCGTGTATTTATGTTATTTGTATACTTCGTTACTGTGTATTGATGATATTGGTATATTTTTATCTTCGTGTATTTATGTTATTGGTATACTTCGTTACTGTGTATTGATGATATTGGTATATTTTTATCTTCGTGTATTTATGTTATTGGTATACTTCGTTACTGTGTATTGATGATATTGGTATATTTTTATCTTCGTGTATTTATGTTATTGGTATACTTCGTTACTGTGTATTGATGATATTGGTATATTTTTATCTTCGTGTATTTATGTTATTGGTATACTTCGTTACTGTGTATTGATGATATTGGTATATTTTTATCTTCGTGTATTTATGTTATTGGTATACTTCGTTACTGTGTATTGATGATATTGGTATATTTTTATCTTCGTGTATTTATGTTATTGGTATACTTCGTTACTGTGTATTGATGATGTTGGTATATTTTTATCTTCGTGTATTTATGTTATTGGTATACTTCGTTACTGTGTATTGATGATATTGGTATATTTTTATCTTCGTGTATTTATGTTATTGGTATACTTCGTTACTGTGTATTGATGATGTTGGTATATTTTTATCTTCGTGTATTTATGTTATTGGTATACTTCGTTACTGTGTATTGATGATATTGGTATATTTTTATCTTCGTGTATTTATGTTATTGGTATACTTCGTTACTGTGTATTGATGATGTTGGTATATTTTTATCTTCGTGTATTTATGTTATTGGTATACTTCGTTACTGTGTATTGATGATATTGGTATATTTTTATCTTCGTGTATTTATGTTATTGGTATACTTCGTTACTGTGTATTGATGATGTTGGTATATTTTTATCTTCGTGTATTTATGTTATTGGTATACTTCGTTACTGTGTATTGATGATATTGGTATATTTTTATCTTCGTGTATTTATGTTATTGGTATACTTCGTCTCTAGGCATTGACACTCAGTTATATTTTTCATCATGTGTTGACTATATAGCGGTATATTTCATTAATCGTGTTAATGCTGTTTATATGGGTTTTTTTGTGAGTTTATCTTTTCAGTCCATTTATCGTTGATCCGATTATTTAGAAATCTCTAACAATTTGAAAAAAATCCTTGCAGAGTTTTGTTTATATGTGTAAACTGTTAAGTAAAAAGTTCAGACTTCTATAACCTACCTTAGGTTCTAAAATGTTAATAGATACAGACGGGCTCGGCCTGAGGAGGACCTTCACAATCCTCCTTAATCTAAAGAGTACATCAATCTGAATTGGCGCGCAACGTGCCCAGAGCACACGACATTTCCACACATGTATTTCCGAGTTCAATAGGTGGTCCAGCGTCCCTCTGACTTATAGACTACGCGCAAGGTATAATGTGTTGGCCGTATTTAATGTGTACCGTAGAGAAAACCGTGAGAAGGTCAAGCAAACATAAGTTTCAATTTCAGTTAGAATTTCTAGATTATACATATTGGGATAGCGCACTCCATCAGTTTCATACTAGATGTTATCGACTATACCTTATCAGAGAAACAAATCTGATAATATTTCTTCATGATATTTCATATGTGCACAATTGTTTAACTTGAAACGTACTGTATCTTAATAATTCACATGACAAATATACATATACAGTTCATCATAATTCTTCGTAATATTTTATTTGTGAAACGTTTTAATTTGAAACGTACTATCTGAATAGCACACGTGCCAAATATACATAATTTCTATATACAGTTCATCATAATTATACATATTTGTGAATAAGTTTAACTTGAAACGTAATATCTAAAACAAAACAGAAATCAAATATAAAGATGCAATTTCGTTGTTATCGTTGATACACCAGTAAAGGAAGGAATAAAATCATCATACTCCATGCGATTTCATACGTGCAATTCTTAAATCTGAGACGTAGCATCTGAAGGGGCCGTGGTGGCCAATTAGTTAAGGCGTCTGATATTCTGCTACCACTAGCCATCAAACCACTGGTACGGTGTTTCGTTGATCTGTTCCAGCAGGTCCCCTCTTAGAGTGTAGATAATGGCATGTATGTGCTTCCTGCCAAGTGTAACTGTCATAGAGTTACACGTTTTGGTGTTGAAGGCCATCTTCCACTTCACTGACCACTCATACAGGGAATCTAGATCTTTCTGTAATACTTCCTGGTCGTGTTGGATGTTGATCTCACGACACAGGAGACAATCGTCGACACACATACGTTTGCGAAACGAGTCATTTTCTTTATTACTTTTTCCAGACTCTATAGCGAACGACTTTCGTGACGAGTGTCGCTGATCTCGTATGAGATGGAGGCCAATTTAGCTTGCTTCTTGCCTGACATTGTTCCTTGCCACATTATGATGATGTAATTTTCGCATTTTGTAATTTTATTTGTTTAGTTTTCTTTCTCTCCCCCCCCCCCTCTCTTTTTTGTTTCCTTTTGAGGTTCGTTTTTTGTGACAACATAACAATATGATCAACAAAAAATATTATACATGTGAACGTTTCTTTCACCTTATTCATAACATCATTATTACTGTCAATATTCTGCTATGCAAACCGTTATTATATGATCTAATCGATATTCTGCTATACAAACCGTTACTATATGTTCTAGTCGATGTTCTGCTATACAAACCGTTAATATATGTTCAAGTCGATGTTCTGCTATACAAACCGTTTCTATATGTTCTAGTCGATGTTCTGCTATACAAAC
>NW_018480073.1:902656-925659 GCF_002113885.1 Mizuhopecten yessoensis | reverse complement strand
TTCTGCTATACAAACCGTTATTATATGATCTAGTCGATATTCTGCTATACAAACCGTTACTATATGTTCTAGTCGATATTCTGCTATACAAACCGTTACTATATGTTCTAGTCGTAACGGCCTACTCCTCCAGCTTACTAGTCCACTGATCAATTTGAAGGAAAAAGCCAGTCCTCTTGATCCATTTATCTGCGCCAAAATATTAATATTGATTTTGATTTCCTCAACATCTCTCTAACTCTCATTTCATATCAGATGTATGAGCATATTCCGTCTTTGCGTATTGCAGAGTTATCTTCTCTTGGGAGCAGGTATTGATTGTTACGTCATTGGTTTGTGCGATAAAATTACGTCGTTTTCTCAAAAAATGATGACGTTACACTCACAAACAAGTGACGCAACAATCAATACCTGCTACCAAGAGAAGATAACTCCGGTGCTGTACTTGTCGACACTTTATTTATTTTCAATTTCATTTTTTTATTCAATTTGAAATTGAAATTGAAATTGAAAATTGAAATTTGTTTTATTGATATTATACAAATTACCTTTATTGTTAAATATGTTTTCAACTACCCTCAAATTGCTTAAAACACATCGCCGGTCATAAATATAACATACCTCAGGAGGTGAAGAATTTAGTCTCACTTTTTGTATATCTTTGATAATTATTCAACTTTTGCTCATCATGTCAGGAGATATTGAATGCAATCCTGGACATAGCGAGTCGGAATCTGATTTATCCACGGTTTCCACGTGTTCGTCTAATTTTACTACTTTATTTGATGATGTCAAGTATACTTTTGTTCATCTCAATGTACAAAGTATGAAACAAAAAGTTGATATCTTATTCAGTGAACTAAATCATATAAATATTCTTTCATTCACCGAAACGTGGCTAAATCATGATGATATAAATTCAGATATTCGAATAGGCAGGGAGGAGGAATGTCTGTATCTGTGTACAATAGTATTCTTTCCAGACGTCGATCCGACCTAGAGTTACTCTCAGTTGAGTGTGTATGGTATCCGGAAAGTCGATTTTATATGGAACATTTTACAGGCCTCCTGACGAACCGATTTCATTTCTATATATCTATATATAGTAGATAATAAATAAATAAGTCCTTGAGAAGGAAAATATAGAATAAAACATAAAATTTTCAGATCGTCCGCTAGGCCTTTCTGCCTTCTAGGGCTTCTTCAGGCGGATATCTATCTATATATATATACTATATATACTATATATATATATATATATACTATATATAAATATATTTATATATACTATATATATATACTATATATATATGATCTATATTTATATTTATCACATACCTATGTAATCTAGTAATACAACAATTTTCTGTTGATGTTTTCTGTCGGTTTGAATCGCACATGTGTGATACAAGATGTTGTATCACCATACTAGCCGGAACTACTTTTTATGGGAATCCCCTTGTCATGGCAAACTGAAAAGTTCCCTGTATTTACAAAAAAGATCAAAGTTTATAAAATATTTGTATCTATCTCTACCAAATACGAAAGGACTGTGATACAAGCAGGACCACACACTTGTGTTTTTCTAACGAATCAGGAAGCACTCATTTATTGCGCGGGCGTATATATATATATATTCGTCCGCGCAATAAACTCGTTCTTTCTGATTCGTTAGAAAAACACAAGTAATATACGTCCGCGCAATAAATTAGTGCTTCCTGATTCGTTAGAAAAACACAAGTGTGTGGTCTTGCATATGTATAATATATGTCAGAGACGTCCAATCGCCGTTTAACAAAAAATGGAGGCGAATTAACATAAATCCTTTATACCTGTTTTCGATAATAAAATAAAGTTTAAACGAAACATAATGATATGGATGGTGCTGTTTATGTTGTCAACAATGTCGTGGATGTAAAGTAGGACCAGTATCGGGCCTATTGTTGTCCCTTGTGTCACCCCGGATATGACATCTGCATGCTGTTGTTTATACGTCACCGTCAACTACAACTTGTTCAGTTCTACTCCTGATGTTGTGGATACGTCACCGTCAACTACACCTTGTTCAGTTCTACTCCTGCTGTTGTGGATACGTCACCGTCAACTACAACTTGTTCAGTTCTACTCCTGCTGTTGTGGATACGTCACCATCAACTACACCTTGTTCAGTTCTACTCCTGCTGTTGTGGATACGTCACCGTCAACTACAACTTGTTCAGTTCTACTCCTGCTGTTGTGGATACGTCACCGTCAACTACAACTTGTTCAGTTCTACTCCTGCTGTTGTGTATACGTCACCATCAACTACACCTTGTTCAGTTCTACTCCTGCTGTTGTTTATACGTCACCGTCAACTACAACTTGTTCAGTTCTACTCCTGCTGTTGTGTATACGTCACCGTCAACTACAACTTGTTCAGTTCTACTCCTGCTGTTGTGTATACGTCACCGTCAACTACAACTTGTTCAGTTCTACTCCTGCTGTTGTGTATACGTCACCGTCAACTACAACTTGTTCAGTTCTACTCCTGCTGTTGTGTATACGTCACCGTCAACTACAACTTGTTCAGTTCTACTCCTGCTGTTGTGTATACGTCACCGTCAACTACAACTTGTTCAGTTCTACTCCTGCTGTTGTGTATACGTCACCGTCAACTACAACTTGTTCAGTTCTACTCCTGCTGTTGTGTATACGTCACCGTCAACTACAACTTGTTCAGTTCTACTCCTGCTGTTGTGTATACGTCACCGTCAACTACAACTTGTTCAGTTCTACTCCTGCTGTTGTGTATACGTCACCGTCAACTACAACTTGTTCAGTTCTACTCCTGCTGTTGTGTATACGTCACCGTCAACTACACCTTGTTCAGTTCTACTCCTGCTGTTGTTTATACGTCACCGTCAACTACAACTTGTTCAGTTCTACTCCTGCTGTTGTGGATGCGTCACCGTCAACTACAGCTTGTTCAGTTATACTCCTGCTGTTGTGGATACGTCACCTTCAACTACAAATTGTTCAGTTCTACTCCTGCTGTTGTGTATACGTCACCATCACCTACACCTTGTTCAGTTCTACTCCTGCTGTTGTTTATACGTCACCGTCAACTACAGCTTGTTCAGTTATACTCCTGCTGTTGTGGATACGTCACCTTCAACTACAAATTGTTCAGTTCTACTCCTGCTGTTGTGTATACGTCACCATCAACTACAGCTTGTTCAGTTCTACTCCTACTGTTGTTTATACGTCACCGTCAACTACAACTTGTTCAGCTCTACTACTGTTGGTGATGTGATGATGATAAATAATGATGATGATGATGATGATGATGATGATGATGATGATGATGAGGATGATATGTGCGAGTTAGTGTGAGTGTCCTTGATGATGATGATGATGAGGAGGATGTGTGCGAGTCATTGTGAGTGTGTCCTTGCAATNCTGCTGTTGTTTATACGTCACCGTCAACTACAACTTGTTCAGTTCTCCTTTNTAATTGCCATAAGTTGTAAAACTTCAGCAAATAAAGAACTTGAACTCCGCAGGGCGCCTTGGATCAACATTTTCACTCTGTTGTCTAGTCCGTAGAGTTGTAACTTCCGTTCTGCGTATATTCCGTCTTTGCGTATTGCAGAGTTATCTTCTCTTGGGAGCAGGTATTGATTGTTACGTCATTGGTTTTTGCGAGAAAATTACGTCGTTTTCTCAAAAATTGATGACGTTACTCTCACAAACAAGTGACGTAACAATCAATACCTGCTCCCAAGAGAAGATAACTCTGCAATACGCAAAGACGGAATAGAATGAAAACTAATCAAAAATAGATCAGAAATGGACATATGATGACACTCAATTAATTTCTCCAAGTACTACTTATACGAAATGGGAATAGATTAAGTACAAATTGCTTATATAGAAAGAAATGAAATTAATTTCTGTACATACATATATCTCGATTTAGTAATAAACCTTTCTCTTAATTAACTCTTAATTAAGCTGCAAAGCAATGTGAAGTACACACAATTCTGGAATATCACGCATAGGTGTAATCATATAAGAGCTAATAACTAACCTACCTGACCACAGCTTAGTAAATAAGCTGACCGCCGGTCAGTGACTCCAAGGCCCGATCCCGCATAGGTAAAAACACGTCTTCACTGGTCGGGAGTCGGCTCCGAAATGAAATACTTATACGAAATGTAAATAGATTAATTTTCAAAAGTACATAGATACGTAATGTAATCGTTAAGCAGATGTGTACATTTTAATTATTAAATAAACGTTAGCATTATGCTTAGGGAGCTATTTAAATACATGTTATATACTTGTATAATAGTGTACTTGCCAGTCTGGCAGGTTCTATGCTGCCAACGGTCACACACATCACAGCAGATCTAAGCCATGCTGTCTGTGTCGAACCACGGAGCAAAATATACGCAATGTTGGTTTATAACACAGTATTTAGAGATGTCCTATTCACGACAAGTGACCTGCTCAAAATTATCTACTCAAATAAGCATATTGGTTTCCATTGTGGGTATTTTTAAAACTTCTCAAAATGATCTCCTGAAATTGGCTTAAAACAACGCGGGCGTGCGCAGAAATCAAGTAAACAACGTCGCAATACGGCGACGTTTATGTGTACACAAGACTAAATGTGTTAACCTGGAAATTTAATATTTGCTGTATACCCGTATTGTAATTGTTTCATTTCACTATTCTGATTTATTTCTAAAATTAAATTCAATATATGTTATAATGTGTGTCGGCGTGAAGAAAATAACGCATTCCGTTTTTCGCTTTACAATGTACTTAAAACACAACACAAACACATTTTTTTTTATATAAAATTGATTTTAATGATATGCAAGAATAAGAAGAATCAATTTGTGACTTTAATCTAATAAAAATGAAAAGAATATACCAAACAATGTTTCACCCTAATTTTTTTGTTTTAAGACAATCTAGGGCAAAGCAATCTAGGGCGAAACAATCTAGGGCGAACCGGATTTCGGGCGAAACAATCCGGAACCGAGCTCGTAACGAGTGAGTGACCATCTGACCCCTGTCCCTCTGGTGGTCAGTATGTGTCCAGCAGGGCCTTCAGTGGATGTTACTTAAATACAAATGCACATCTATCGATTATGATGTTCTGTATGCTTGACAGAAGGGTTAGAAACCTTGTCCATTTCCGTTATTACTCGATATGATATCGAAACGGCTCGTAGGTATATCTCATCAATACAAGTACATGTGAACCAAGCCTATGGTCAAGGTCCGGCGTCTTCTTTCCGTTGGATAGAATATAAGCATCCACTGCGTCACCGGTTCGATTGATACTTAACAGTTACAATATCTTAGAAAGAAAAAGAAGAAAATAAAATATGTGATTTGGAATGTATTTTTACAACACATGCATTTAAGAGCGGAAATGATTTGTTAACTATGAGATATTTATCGTCACATGGCATCGTCAGTATATAACCCTACATGCTCATATAATGTACCACATTCAAATGATATCCATTAGGCTATGAATGCTATGAGCCGATTATTGACGTCATCATTGTTATGCCGCCATGATTGTTACGTTGGATACCACTGACCCGCCCTAGATAGATCGCTAGTCCATTCAAGGACCAAGCATATACGATACATTCAGTATTTGAATCAAATATTGAATAATAATAAATATCTTTGAATACATTATGAGATAAACAGATTCCAAAAAATTGTAAATATAGGCACGGAACTGCTAGCGCATTAGATTAAATTTGCCTTTGTCCAGTTGACATTCACATGCCCAATGAATGCCACCTGAAAACAGTTCAATGCTTAAATAGTCATTGTGTAATGAAATGTTGCATTGTTACGTATCATTGGATTCAGGGACGGGTAGTGAGGAAATCAAAATAGGCAAAAGATACTCCAACCACGAACATTGACCTACATAAGTTATAAGTCTGAGTTACCGGTACAGCTTTAGTAATGGCTGATACTCCAATGTACCTGTCAGTAGGCCGAGTACATAGGAACTGATGAATATATTAACAATGCCTCAAACTTCGTTAACAGCTGCCGGGTCGTCCCTATGGCAGTTATCATAAGTCAAATCGGCCGAAATTGGCCTTGTGGCAGTCAAACAATTAAACAGGAATGACCTTGAAATCGCAGTCGTTTATGAGAATCAAAACTAATAAAACTACCCTGATTATCCCTTTGGTAAAGAACCTCACTTTTAGTAAATCGTTAAATCAGATTTTAATGAGGGATTTTCGCTCTGTAATGATCCGCATTAGTAGCTCTGCTAACAGACATGTGTCGGCTATTTGAAAATGAAACAACAAACATGCGTGATGACACTGTGGTATATCTCGTCCTGGTGTGTTGATGCTGTGGTATATCTCGTCCCAGTGTGTTGATGCTGTGGTATATCTCGTCCTAGTGTGTTGATGCTGTGGTATATCTCGTCCCAGTGTGTTGATGCTGTGGTATATCTCGTCCTAGTGTGTTGATGCTGTGGTATATCTCGTCCCAGTGTGTTGATGCTGTAGTAGATCTCGTCCCAGTGTGTTGATGATGTGGTATATCTCGTCCTAGTGGGTTGATGATGTGGTATATCTCGTCCTAGTGTGTTGATGCTGTAGTATATCTCGTCCCAGTGTGTTGATGCTGTAGTATATCTCGTCCTTGTGTGTTGATGCTGTATTATATCTCGTCCCAGTGTGTTGATACTGTAGTATATGTCGTCCCAGTGTGTTGATGCTGTATTATATCTCGTCCTAGTGTTGATACTGTAGTATATCTCGTCCCAGTGTGTTGATACTGTAGTATATCTCGTCCCAGTGTGCTGATGCTGTGGTATATCTCGTCCTTGTGTGTTGATGCTGTGGTATATCTCGTCCTAGTGTGTTGATGCTGTGGTATATCTCGTCCCAGTGTGTTGATGCTGTGGTATATCTCGTCCTAGTGTGTTGATGCTGTATTATATCTTCTCCTGGTGTGTTGATGCTGTGGTATATCTCGTCCCAGTGTGTTGATGCTGTAGTATATCTCGTCCTAGTGTGTTGATGCTGTGGTATATCTCGTCCCAGTGTGTTGATGCTGTGGTATATCTCGTCCTGGTGTGTTGATGCTGTGGTATATCTCGTCCCAGTGTGTTGATGCTGTGGTATATCTCGTCCTAGTGTGTTGATGCTGTGGTATATCTCGTCCCAGTGTGTTGATGCTGTGGTATATCTCGTCCTAGTGTGTTGATGCTGTAGTATATCTCGTCCCAGTGTGTTGATGCTGTGGTATATCTCGTCCTAGTGTGTTGATGCTGTGGTATATCTCGTCCTAGTGTGTTGATGCTGTGGTATATCTCGTCCCAGTGTGTTGATGCTGTGGTATATCTCGTCCTAGTGTGTTGATGCTGTGGTATATCTCGTCCCAGTGTGTTGATGCTGTGGTATATCTCGTCCTAGTGTGTTGATGCTGTGGTATATCTCGTCCCAGTGTGTTGATGCTGTGGTATATCTCGTCCTAGTGTGTTGATGCTGTGGTATATCTCGTCCCAGTGTGTTGATGCTGTGGTATATCTCGTCCTAGTGTGTTGATGCTGTAGTATATCTCGTCCTAGTGTGTTGATGCTGTGGTATATCTCGTCCCAGTGTGTTGATGCTGTGGTATATCTCGTCCTAGTGTGTTGATGCTGTGGTATATCTCGTCCCAGTGTGTTGATGCTGTGGTATATCTCGTCCTAGTGTGTTGATGCTGTGGTATATCTCGTCCCAGTGTGTTGATGCTGTGGTATATCTCGTCCTAGTGTGTTGATGCTGTGGTATATCTCGTCCCAGTGTGTTGATGCTGTGGTATATCTCGTCCTAGTGTGTTGATGCTGTAGTATATCTCGTCCCAGTGTGTTGATGCTGTGGTATATCTCGTCCTTGTCTGTTGATGCTGTGGTATATCTCGTCCTAGTGTGTTGATGCTGTGGTATATCTCCTCCTAGTGTGTTGATGCTGTGGTATATCTCGTCCCAGTGTGTTGATGCTGTGGTATATCTCGTCCTAGTGTGTTGATGCTGTATTATATCTTCTCCTGGTGTGTTGATGCTGTGGTATATCTCGTCCCAGTGTGTTGATGCTGTAGTATATCTCGTCCTAGTGTGTTGATGCTGTGGTATATCTCGTCCCAGTGTGTTGATGCTGTGGTATATCTCGTCCTAGTGTGTTGATGCTGTGGTATATCTCGTCCCAGTGTGTTGATGCTGTGGTATATCTCGTCCTAGTGTGTTGATGCTGTAGTATATCTCGTCCCAGTGTGTTGATGCTGTGGTATATCTCGTCCTTGTCTGTTGATGCTGTGGTATATCTCGTCCTAGTGTGTTGATGCTGTGGTATATCTCGTCCTAGTGTGTTGATGCTGTGGTATATCTCGTCCCAGTGTGTTGATGCTGTGGTATATCTCGTCCTAGTGTGTTGATGCTGTATTATATCTTCTCCTGGTGTGTTGATGCTGTGGTATATCTCGTCCCAGTGTGTTGATGCTGTAGTATATCTCGTCCTAGTGTGTTGATGCTGTGGTATATCTCGTCCCAGTGTGTTGATGCTGTGGTATATCTCGTCCTAGTGTGTTGATGCTGTGGTATATCTCGTCCCAGTGTGTTGATGCTGTGGTATATCTCGTCCTAGTGTGTTGATGCTGTGGTATATCTCGTCCCAGTGTGTTGATGCTGTGGTATATCTCGTCCTAGTGTGTTGATGCTGTGGTATATCTCGTCCCAGTGTGTTGATGCTGTGGTATATCTCGTCCTAGTGTGTTGATGCTGTGGTATATCTCGTCCTAGTGTGTTGATGCTGTAGTATATCTCGTCCCAGTGTGTTGATGCTGTGGTATATCTCGTCCTAGTGTGTTGATGCTGTGGTATATCTCGTCCTAGTGTGTTGATGCTGTGGTATATCTCGTCCCAGTGTGTTGATGCTGTGGTATATCTCGTCCTAGTGTGTTGATGCTGTGGTATATCTCGTCCCAGTGTGTTGATGCTGTGGTATATCTCGTCCTAGTGTGTTGATGCTGTGGTATATCTCGTCCCAGTGTGTTGATGCTGTGGTATATCTCGTCCTAGTGTGTTGATGCTGTGGTATATCTCGTCCTAGTGTGTTGATGCTGTGGTATATCTCGTCCTAGTGTGTTGATGCTGTGGTATATCTCGTCCTAGTGTGTTGATGCTGTGGTATATCTCGTCCTAGTGTGTTGATGCTGTGGTATATCTCGTCCTAGTGTGTTGATGCTGTGGTATATCTCGTCCTAGTGTGTTGATGCTGTGGTATATCTCGTCCTAGTGTGTTGATGCTGTGGTATATCTCGTCCTAGTGTGTTGATGCTGTGGTATATCTCGTCCTAGTGTGTTGATGCTGTGGTATATCTCGTCCTAGTGTGTTGATGCTGTGGTATATCTCGTCCTAGTGTGTTGATGCTGTGGTATATCTCGTCCTAGTGTGTTGATGCTGTGGTATATCTCGTCCTAGTGTGTTGATGCTGTGGTATATCTCGTCCTAGTGTGTTGATGCTGTGGTATATCTCGTCCTAGTGTGTTGATGCTGTGGTATATCTCGTCCTAGTGTGTTGATGCTGTGGTATATCTCGTCCTAGTGTGTTGATGCTGTAGTATATCTCGTCCCAGTGTGTTGATGCTGTGGTATATCTCGTCCTAGTGTGTTGATGCTGTGGTATATCTCGTCCCAGTGTGTTGATGCTGTGGTATATCTCGTCCTAGTGTGTTGATGCTGTGGTATATCTCGTCCTAGTGTGTTGATGCTGTAGTATATCTCGTCCTAGTGTGTTGATGCTGTGGTATATCTCGTCCCAGTGTGTTGATGCTGTGGTATATCTCGTCCTAGTGTGTTGATGCTGTGGTATATCTCGTCCCAGTGTGTTGATGCTGTGGTATATCTCGTCCTAGTGTGTTGATGCTGTGGTATATCTCGTCCCAGTGTGTTGATGCTGTGGTATATCTCGTCCTAGTGTGTTGATGATGTGGTATATCTCCTCCTAGTGTGTTGATGCTGTGGTATATCTCGTCCCAGTGTGTTGATGCTGTAGTATATCTCGTCCCAGTGTGTTGATGCTGTGGTATATCTCGTCCTAGTGTGTTGATGCTGTGGTATATCTCGTCCCAGTGTGTTGATGCTGTGGTATATCTCGTCCTAGTGTGTTGATGCTGTGGTATATCTCGTCCTAGTGTGTTGATGCTGTGGTATATCTCGTCCCAGTGTGTTGATGCTGTGGTATATCTCGTCCTAGTGTGTTGATGCTGTGGTATATCTCGTCCCAGTGTGTTGATGCTGTGGTATATCTCGTCCTAGTGTGTTGATGCTGTGGTATATCTCGTCCCAGTGTGTTGATGCTGTGGTATATCTCGTCCTAGTGTGTTGATGCTGTGGTATATCTCGTCCCAGTGTGTTGATGCTGTGGTATATCTCGTCCTAGTGTGTTGATGCTGTAGTATATCTCGTCCCAGTGTGTTGATGCTGTAGTATATCTCGTCCTAGTGTGTTGATGCTGTGGTATATCTCGTCCCAGTGTGTTGATGCTGTGGTATATCTCGTCCTAGTGTGTTGATGCTGTGGTATATCTCGTCCCAGTGTGTTGATGCTGTGGTATATCTCGTCCTAGTGTGTTGATGCTGTGGTATATCTCGTCCCAGTGTGTTGATGCTGTGGTATATCTCGTCCTAGTGTGTTGATGCTGTAGTATATCTCGTCCCAGTGTGTTGATGCTGTGGTATATCTCGTCCTAGTGTGTTGATGCTGTGGTATATCTCGTCCCAGTGTGTTGATGCTGTGGTATATTTCGTCCCATTGTGTTGATGCTGTGGTATATCTCGTCCAAGTGTGTTGATGATGTGGTATATCTCGTCCCAGTGTGTTGATGATGTGGTATATCTCATCCTTGTGTGTTGATGCTGTGGTATATCTCGTCCCAGTGTGTTGATGCTGTGGTATGGTATTTCTTGTCCCAGTGTGTTGATGCTGTGGTATATCTCGTCCAAGTGTGTTGAGGATGTGGTATATCTCGTCCCAGTGTGTTGATGCTTTGGTATATCTCGTCCTTGTGTGTTGATGCTGTGGTATATCTCGTCCTTGTGTGTTGATGCTGTGGCATATCTCGTCCTTGTGTGTTGATTATGTGGTATATCTCGTCCCAGTGTGTTGATGCTGTGGTATAGCTCGTCCTAGTGTGTTGATGCTGTATTATATCTCGTCCTAGTGTTGATGCTGTATTATATCTCGTCCTAGTGTGTTGATGCTGTGGTATATCTCGTCCTTGTGTGTTGATGCTGTGGTATATCTCGTCCTTGTTTGTTGATGCTGTGGTATATCTCGTCCCAGTGTGTTGATGCTGTAGTATATCTCATCCTGGAGCGTTGATGCTGTATTATTCCTTGTCCAAGGAAAGTGACTGTATTATAAGGCATTCTTACTAGTTTCAAATTAACACAGGCAGTTCTGACATCGGTATACGCTACATTCACAGTGTATAATCCTAACAATATCAGTTCACGTGATCATTATGCGTGTCTTTGCACTGTTACTGCGGAGCCATCACTGTCACGTTTAATAGACCGTCATAATCAATGTATATCACTATATATACACATCCAACGGACAAAAACAAGGGCATAAATCTTAAATAAGTAGAATATTTATATGGCTTGAAGGCCAGACAGATTCAATTTAAAACGATTATATATTTTCATGAAATCAAAGTGAATCTTTTGACATTGCATTACTTTCTACGGACACGACGATGATACCAATCTGTAAATCAATTCATATACAATGTATGCTCCAGATTGCTAACATGCAACACTTTGAGACAATGAAGGTCCATAAATCCCCATTGCTTGGTACATATATATCGATAGACATGTAGAATTATATGTTCATGTTTAACCTTTGTGTAAATCTAGATATAATTTGGACGCAAATGCCTGTCAATTTGCTTTTAGAATGTGTTAAAAACAACAGTTATTTTGGTAACCTTCTTCATGCATTTGAATAGACATATTCACCAACGAAGTTTTCGCTTCATATGCACTACACGAAGCGAACACTTGGCTAGCAAAGATGTTGAATAGATTGAAATCGAACACCGTGGCGTTGTGTAATGTAGTCACGTGACGTGTATAATGCACGTGTGTATATACTTGTTTTATACAGATATACAAATGTGTCTTATGTCTTATATATGTGACTTATATATTTACCTATATTTTATACTGATCTTATACCTTAATTTATATCATAACAAAGCATGTGTCTTATATAGGGCCGCGGTGGCTAAGTGGCTAAGTGGTTAAGGCGTCTGACATTCTACTACCACTAGTCCTCCACCACTGGGTCGCGGGTTCGATACCAACGTGGGGTATTCGCCAGGCGCTGACCCGTGGTCGGTGTTTTTTCTCCGGGAACTCCGGCCTTCCTCCACCACTAAAACCTGTCACGTCCTTAAATAATCATTGCTGTTAGTAGGACGTAAATCACAAACAAACAAACAAATGTCTTGTTAAAGTATACGTGTCTTATACTTATGTGTCTTGTACAGATATATGTTTACATCTTATATACATATATTTGTGTGTGTCCTTAAGATATGCATTTTTGTTTGATAGAGATTTCGGTACGCGCCTTATACAGATATACTAATGGTTCTTTTATTGTTAAGTCAAACTTGTAATCAGGGACCAACCTCAGGAAATCAATTAAATTGTCTCTTACTACAGGTTCAGTATAGATAAATGTAGCTGCAATAAGACGTTTTACACGTGGCCTCTCGATTGTAGTGAAAACCAGTTTGAATATATGTACAAACAAACCTATTAAGTTGTCCCTTCCGGCAGGGGGTCACATAATACATGTTCGGTTGGCATGGAATTACCTGTAATTGAGATCTTCAAAAGTGTTCTTTTAACAGAGTTGGTATTTTACTACAGGTTTGTTTAGCATGGAAAAAATTGCATTTGAGAAATTCAAAAGTATTCTTTTAACACAGGTGGTCTCTTAATACAGGTTTGGTTAACATAGAAATAAATGTATTGATTTTCAAAAGTGTTCTCTTAACACAGGTGTTATCTTAATACAGGTTCGGTTAGCATGAAAGTAACTGTATTGGGGAATGTTTAAGAATGATCTCTTATAACAGGTGGTTTCTGAATAGAGACGGTCTCTTTAGCAGGTTTGACTATATAAATAGTGCCTTAAACGTATTTCTCTCGTTTACATATGTATATCCATCTTATGCATATGTAATTATCTATGTATTTCAGCTACAACCTGTGTCTGATACAGATATACAAAAGGATGTTGAAATACCAATTAAAAACATATTCATTAAATTAGTAGTTAAACTTTTAGCTTTTTAAACGCATCTTTGACCAATTTCAACTCAAAATAGCATTTCGTTTAGGCTTCGTTGACCTTTGTAAGTAGTAGACATTTAAGTCTTTGTGATAATTTATGCTTTCGTAAATAAATGTGTGCATAGATAAGGACTTTTAAAGTAAAATAAAAAATGAATAAACTTTACATGAATGCAGGTCCGACTTTATCTTTATTTTATACATATCGTACATTGTATCATTATTGGTTTTAATGTATCGTTTTACTTATCTTGTATGATGTAAAATACTGGCTGATTGCCGAACTTTCACATAAATACACGTGAAACCATTTCCCCCCAAGTATAAGGCAAATTTCTTACTGGTTTAAATCAAATTTGATTTGAAATATCATGTTTTTTCTAATTATATTCTTAATTAAGTATCTTTAAAAAGAGGTGCAAAGCAATTAATTTCCTTTAAATATAAATCAAAATTATTCCAGGAAATTGCATACTCAATTCGTGTCGTATCGGGCGGGATCTACCAACTCAATCAATGGCATTGCATGCTATTGATTCGCGACCTAATAACCTCACCCTCAAGCCTCGGTGTTCAGAAGCAGGTCTATTTAAGACCATTGCCACCTATTCCACAAGAAAATTTAAATTTGGAATATAAGAATACACCCTAACTAAAATGTTAACACGGGAAAAGATATCAGTAGTGTTGTGACGTTTTAATGTTCCAGTGAACAGATTCACACACAACTTAATATTTTCAATAAGGAGTTATTGTTCCAGAAAACAAAATTACCGCATTCATGGCTAACCCTGCATGCCGTGACATTTATAAAGCATGCATCTTTAACTCCACATGAAAACTGACAGAGGCTTAGTATAATATTTACGTAACATTTTTTTAATGGAGGATTTCATTTTTGTGCGGGATTAGATTGGTATTCTATGAAGGCAACTGTGTATAATATTGAATTTCCAATTTAGAAAATACTCCGTGGTTGTTGAATCACGTGCCGAACAGATAGTCCCATTATATCGTGCACGTTATAAATGAAACCAATTTATTTATTTTCTTGGCTTGGTGGACATATTTGATCATTATCGTCCACCGCCTTCCGCTATTGGGTTGATTTGTTTACACATTTGTGTTGGCAATAATTACCACTGTTCGGTTTAAGCAGTTATTCATATAGAATACATTCCATCAATTCATTTTTTATTTTTTTTTTCTAAATACGTGTTTGTTTCCTATCGCCTTACTTGGCATAACGTCAGGTTTGGCCTTGGTGTTTTGGTTTCGCTAATGCTAATGGGAGTAATGTTACGAGGTCTGTCCTCTGACCGAGACAAACCAATACCCCTCAAATTGGTGCGTACTGAACTCTGCCTGATGTTCAGCTATATATGAGGGATAGTAAGGTTGGCTATTTTGGTGTCAGAGTGATGGGATTTGGTTGGACGTTGTGCGTTGCCGTGTCTAGACCAACTTTTCCACGGTGCTGTTGTCACTTCCATGTACAGTCAAACCTTCTATAGCGGTCATCTGCTATAAACAATCACCTGTCGACAGCGGTCACTTTCATCCCCCAATGAAAATCTTTATATCAATACACTGGAACTAGCAGCCACCTGTAAAAAAACAATCACCTGTCGTCAGCGGTCACTTTCATCCCCTAGCGAAAATCTGTATATCAATACACTGGAAATAGCGGCCACCTGTAAAAAAACAACCACCTGTCATCAGCGGTCACTTTCATCCCCTAGCGAAAATATGTATATTAATACACTGGAATTAGCGGCCTACTAAAATCAACAATCACCTGTCCTCAGCGGTCACTTTCATCCCCTAGCGAAAATCTATATATCAATACACTGGAATTAGCGGCCACCTGTAAAAAACAATCACCTGTCCTCAGCGGTCACTTTCATTTTCTCCCCAACGAACCAACATTTCAATACACCGGAAAAGCGGCCGCCTCTTTAACGCGACCAGCGGTCACTTATTGTTGTTAGTGTGGACGGAAGGGCGCAAGGGGTCCTAATGTGGGAGGAAACCGGAATACTTAAATTCATACCCGTCAAACTATTCCATCTTGTAAGTTTTAGCGGGCATGAAACATTGAATTGGTGAAAGTAAAGGACGGTGAACTGTTCAGGTCGGATTCGGCCTAGTCCAGGGATGAGGTGTGATACTTGACTGTGTAGACATCGACCCAATCATCACTGGTCGGCGCGTGGTGAGCTAGTATTATGCTAGATAAATGCATACATGAATACCTTTTCTATTTATAGAGTTAATGAATGAGATTTAAGGTGATCTTCATTTACGTTTTTAGTTTGAGAACATTGAACATTGAACTTTCTATAAAGTTGATAATAGATACAGGATGCCAGAAAGGACCTGTTCTACCCCACTGCATGATTGCGTGAGGCGACTTATAAGGAACCTACGTAATAAATGACGGTCGATTTTTTCCTACTGGTAATGTTTTCACGGTTTTTCTCTTCACCCTTCGTCGTCTGTCCTAAAATGCGTTATGTCGTCAACAAACAACACAACCTTTTATCATTGATTGGTAGTCCCGTCGGTTTAACTCGTGCTGTCAAAACAACGATCACAGAAATTCAGGAATCTTCCTTCATAACCAATGCTTTATATTAGAATGATCCACTGCAAGTGTTTTATCCATGGTGTACTGCGACTGAGTGAACAATACAAAACGAAAAGACAAAAATCAATCATTATTATTTTTTCCTTTTTTTGCGTAATTTACGCTTTTTTTTGTGTGTGCGAAAGAGCAGAAATAAGATCGCTTATTAACGGGTTACTTTTTATGTGTCGTTTGTCGTTCTCTGTCCCTAATAAGTGTCAGATAACGTCCTTTTGTGGCTCAAGAGCGCCAATTACATGTAAGAAGTGTACACTCTTGTCCTTTCAGGCGAAAGCAGCGACCTCATGAAAACTAAACGGAAATTACATTTCTCAGGGTTATTGTACAAAATTCTATGTCACAAAACTAGTAAGCCAGTCGATTTACATGTTTAAAACCAATTAGCCAACACACGATATTTGTTTATCAGTAGTGTAAGACGACAAGGTCTTTAGATTATTTTCAAGGAAGAATACAAAATGTGTTTCAGGTATTAGTCATTAGTCATATTTTTGGGTGGTCGGGTGGCGCATTGAATAGCGCGTTTGTTTTTCACCAAGACGGCCGGGGTTCGATTCCCCGATCGGACTTCAAAAGGTTAACGGTCCAACTGCCCGATTGCATGGGTTTTCTCTGGGTACTCCGGTTACCTCCCATATTAAGACCCCCCGCGCGCTAACATCGGGACCAACAAGAATGATTTATATAAGTTGACAAAACTTGTTTCATAACTGTTGTAAAATAAATTAAGTTTATATTTTAAGTTATAAATAAGATAACAATCTCTGATATAGGACGTGAGGTAGCCAGCACCCGAAATGGCTAAGGCATACCACTCAATGAACTCATACCGGCCGGTGTCTGATTATTCTGAGCGACGATAAAACATGGCAAATAGCGGTGGTGGTTTCCACGACAAATTATCGGGGAGCTGCAATGCATTATGGGGAAAAAAACTATGGTAGTGACACCGTATCATCAAATGACGATAAATGGAGCGATTTCGAATAAATTTCAAGAAATTGTCGTAACGAATTTCAGGACTGCCAATAAGAACATTATATGGCGTTATTAAAACAAATTAAAGATCACCACAATATGAACAAGGCGATGCACTCATTATCAAGCACTGAGAAGATTCTGGAGCTTTACCTCATTGTTCGAAATGGACTCTTAATGTATTTAAGTATTCAGGGTGATTAAGTCTAAATTAAATGAAGATTATTCCTAAACGTGTTTATTTTTTTCAGAATGGTACAGTATGTGTAGACTGTATACAGGTTAATATAACACAGTTAAGTATATATGTTTATGTGCGGTGTTTCAATGACTAGTATATAGTCAGTCACCTTTATCAGACAAACGACTAGTAAAGTGTCCAAGGTGTAAAATGTGCCCGAGTTGGCAATAAAATCACCGTCGATTCGGCTAAGCTATGAACGTACGTACACTTATTAGTGTTATAAGTGTACGAAATGGTGATCATATCTTCAAGTCGATTCGGTACGCTACATCTATAATAGTTGGTAGCTATTTTCTAGTGTTTATGAAGGTGCCAGTCAAATGTGTTTATCATTAGTTCTTTGACACCGACTGCTATCAGTAGTGCTGGTCTTGGACGAATAGTATTCGATATTGATTTCGACAGTGATCTATAGTCTGTGTCGTGGGTGATAAATTAACGTCATTGAACGTGACGACACATTGTAAGTCGTGGGCATATATGTACCATTTGTTCTCTCTCCGACGTTCGTCTGTAATTCATTAACGCTATGTGTTAATTCCCCAATATTCTGGCTCCAACACGGAATCTGACAAACTGCGATCGAGGGCACCCTTTTGTTAGGAATAAATAGGTGGACTTTTTGTATAATCCGTATCACTGATTTCCGGTCGTTATCACTTACGTCCGGTCGTTAGGTGAAATTCCCTCTCAACATCCGGTTGTATAAATGTTGCATAACCACAAATCGTGATAAACGGATAATTCCCGACTGTGTTTGTGTGATATCGTCCTGTCTTTTGTACTGACATATTGTGTCTGCTGACTAATAATGTTGATCTAATTAATACACAAGTAGTGAAGTGGGAGGGACCACTATTCTGGTTGTACATCTGTGTTTATACGAGTAAATAGGCGAGGCATTTGGCAAACACGCGTAACTAATGGATGACATGCTACAGACCATTGACCAACTGAGGGAGGACAATATTTCTATTAAAGTACAATGCTCGAAATGTAACAATCTGTACGAGAAAATTAATGTTCTACCGAACTTCATCAAATACTGTATACTGGGAAACTGTCGACTAGTCTGAAATTTTAGCCCTTCACCGGTAGAATCTTTTTTCGCGAAGTGTTGATTTCGCCCTTCACATGTTATTGCAATTGTGTAACCGAAAATCTTAAAAAAAATGAACAAAACAAAATGGCAGTGGTACGGGGATCCTTAAAAGAAAACAAATACAAATGGCAGTGGTACGGGGATCCTTAAGAAAAAACAAACAAAACAAAATGGCAGTGGTACGGGGATCCTTAAAAGAAAACAAATACAAAGGGCAGTGGTACGGGCATCATTAAGAAAAAGTAAAAAAGGAAATACTGATATCTCTTGTGCCGTAAATAGTAGATTTTGTTATAGAAGAGAGGTCTTTATCTGTGTATCACCATACAAGAACAATGTTGAACACCTCGGGTGTTATTATAAATCAAGATAATCATGTAACCCGAATGTAATTACTCGTAGCCGTCACTAGTGTCGTAGAACAGTATGGTCGAGCAATCTTAATGATATGGATTGTCATAAGCTTGTTTCCAGCAGCGAACTTGTATAATTAACAGAAAAAGAATTCATAGTAAAGATGTGATGCTGAAAATATGAAAATCGCTACTGTGAAAATTTGTAAGAGTTGTGCTCCCCGTTGATCCGAATCAAAATCTTCCTGAAGTTGTCACAATCGATAACCGTTATATCTTTGAGCGAGTAACCATGCTGCAACGAACCTATTGACCTCAATTTTGTGGCAGGTTTTGTTGATATTTTTTCTAAAGTCTGTAGATGCTGATAAACAAACACTACACATTATGTATGTATTTTGAAAAAAAAGATGATTGAAAAATTGATTTATGTTGAAATCCCTATATACATCATTGCATACCCTACCAATCTGTTAATGTCTCGAGTTGTTGAATCTTTAAAATGCTTTAGAGGAAGGAGTGGGGGAAACGTGCTGTGACTCTATTTTTATAGAGACAAGAAGCTGTTAACGGATTTATTTGTCAATATTTACGAATTGATTTGTATCCAAAATGGATTATGACACAAAAGGAAACCACATTTCAAAAAAATAAATCCCCCATGCTGTTCATTTGGCGTTTCAAGACAATAATTGATTTTTAAAGGACATTATTGCATCACGGGATACTCTGACAAAACAACACTGATTGGTTGCCATGGGAGACACTTTCGCTATTTGTTTCGGTTGTTTGTTAAGTCGAATTTGAATTTCGTTTCATTCAAAAGAAGTGCGTAGCGATTTGGACGAGTAAAATATAACTATGAGTAATTCTGATCATATTGATCTTAACCTGGTTTCACGAATGGTCCTTATCTTAAGTAGTTCTGTCCCACTGCACAGTGGTTTTTTTTTTTTTTCAATATATACGATAACCTCCCTTTAACTTCAGTTTGGTATAACTGTAGCACATTTGGGCCAGACCACTTGATCTGGTAGCTCAATATATATATTGTATAACAATATGAAGTCCAGGGCCCGTATTCATGAAACCGTTATCATGCTCAAACAGGGATTCTGTGCTCAAGCCAACTTTCTTGTAAATCGCTTAAATCATGTAAAACAATCAAAAAGTCAAATGTAAACATTGAAACAGTAGTTAGCAGTAAACAGTAGTTAGCAGTAAACAGTAGTTAGCAGTAAACAGTAGTAAGCTTCAAGTCTCTTCAAAATGTTTCCAAAGCATTGACAAAACAAGATGTATTTATTAAGTTACAACAAGAACAAGAAAATTAGGCTTGAGCACAAAATCCATGCTTGAGCATGAGAACGGTTTCATGAATACGGGCCCTGGGTTCAAATCTCTTGCTAGCTCCTCTGAATTTTTACACCTAAAACACCGTTGTTAATTATATTTTGTTTATTTTATGTCTATTATTTCTAATAAATGTCCCACAAGGTTTGGTTTTCATTTCGAAAATTGATAAAACAGTTTCCGTACTTAGTTACAAGTTTTAGGAGCCGTGCGGGGATCTTTAAGGAAATCCCATGTCTTAGGATTCTCTTTTGGACAGCATAACTTATGTTTCGAAAGAAACCCCCTAAAAGCTAAGCCATTACTGTAAAAAATAATTATAAATTTTTAGTTTAGTTTTCCTTTAGTTAACGATGGTTCGTTTAACTGGTGTTTGACGGATACACTTAACTACTCTGGAGAAGTAATACTAGCAGCCATACCTGGGTTATTAACACAAAAATAAAGTATTCATAATTTTATTCCTTTCTCTTACATGATTTAATGAATATTTATAACTGCACACAGCTTGACTAGATTCATTTGATCATTAAATTTAAGTATATGGACGATGCATGAATATTTAAAAGGGGAAATCATTTGTAATAACATTGTAGTTTCCTTATTCATCGTGTATTGCCTTCTATTGAACGAGTCCGCCTAGGGTATAGAGAGTGAACAAAGTAACTATTTAATAGGCTGCTTTTATTTTCTACGGCGCAATAAATGATTAAACTACGGAATATATTATACCCACAAGCAAACTATTTTAAGCACAGTGATTGACTTTTAAAAATTGCCGCTGCTCCTTTTGTGATTTTGTTTGTTTTGATAAGTCATAAAATATCCATAAATAACCTGTGTAATCAGTTCATGGTCCCAACGTTGCCAATAACGCATTGAGTTTGTTACTCTAGAAGTTGTTGCTGACACTTTAAGCGCCTTGTTATAAAGGCAGACCATTGATGTGTATTGGTATGCGGTTTTCGATGGTGTATTGTTTCTGACACATTATTATCAATATGGAGGTTAGATTGAAAATATTTCTCTATTGTACTTTCCAGATTGATAATTACAATTAGAAGCTAATTCCTTTTTGCCATCTGAATGATTTATCAGTACCCAATTTAAAAATAGGTTGCGATAAAACCGTCACTCGGCAAAGGCAAATTGAAGGAGCCGCACTCTCTCTATCTGTGTGCCCGTCTGTATGTGTTTCTGTCTCTCTGTCTTTCTCTATTTCTCTGCCTGAGGCTCGAGTGTCTCTCTCTATCTCCCTCTCTCTGTGTCCGTCTTTCTTTCTGTCTCTTTGTCTGTATGTGTTTCTGTCTCTCTGTCTTTCTGTATCCTTCTGCCTGAGGCCCGAGTGTCTCTCTCTATCTCCCTCTCTCTGTGTCCGTCTTTCTATCTGTCTCTTTATCTGTATGTGTTTCTGTCTCTCTGTCTTTCTCTATCTCCCTGCCTGAGACCTGAATGTCTCTCTCTTTCTCCCCCTCTCTGTGTCTCTTGTCTGTCTGCGTGTCTCTATTTCTACCTGAGTGTCTCTCTCATTCTCCCTCTCTCTCTCCGTCCGTTTCTCTATCTGTCTCTTTGAAAAGAACGATTTGATATTTATTTTCAATGAATATTTAAACGTTAAATGCTATTCAGACGTCAAACAATATGTTGTATTAGATACGTAAGTGGGTTTTTTCACAGAAATAAAACAAAAAAACCAGACAGAGGTATCCTTACGAGGATTCTAAAAACCAAAATTTAGATCAACAGACAATTTTCACAGACGAGCAAACTTTTGTTGCTATAGGACAACAAACTACTTTTGTGATATACATAGGATCTGAACATCGAATCAAAATCAAGGACATTCATGCTTGCTTAACATATAGCTTCGTTATCGATCACTTTAAGCATCATGATCGCCAAACTTCCCGCCATATAGTAAACTAAGCAAACATTAATGACATTTCATCCTTTTTTTTTTAAATTATATTTTCCAAAATTTTATGACGTAAACATATATATATACATACGATGTACTTGGGCGTCTAGAATCACCTTTAAATAATGTACATACTGTTGAAAATATTCGATCAAGTATCAGTACTCGTCATACATATATATTAACAAATAAGTATACATTTACATTTTTTTATATATAAAAAATTACTTCCGGATATTTTTGTCCGTATTCTATTCTTATTATTATTGTATACAATCTAGTTCTGATTTCCGGTAAGAGAGAGTCACGATGGTGAACAGACTTCGCCCAAACGTTATTATTAATGACATTTACTCACTACAATGTACATTGAATCGTATATAAATATCAAAACATATGTAGTGCATTAACACATAACGGGGTAGTGGCAAAAATATAGAATATCGAGGTTCCCCAGCGAGTAATGGTTGGTTATCATGTTTACTTAACTCGGGTTAGCTAATCTTCAAATAGTATAAAGAAACGAAGTTTACTGAGTGTCTTTTACAATTTGAAAATTAACTAACGAGAGTTAGATAAACGTGATAACCAATTGCAATCATCACGAGTTTGGGGACCTGTTTCTCCCATAACGTTCGTATTTTAACTGAACATAACAGCACATTTTCCCCTTGGAAAAAACATCATGTGTGTTTTCGATGGGGAATCAATTGTCATGGAGCATGACGTCACAATGGAGAATGACGTCGAAAAGCATTGTAATGTGACATCATAAATCAAAGATTGACCAATGAAATCACGTCCAGGGCGTTACCCAGTAGTGGGTAACCAACAATATGTAGACCAAATCCTAGAAGCTTTATCCAATGAGTCGGGAGTGCGGAAACCTACAGTGGTGGTGGGGGAAATAGGAACCACCCTTGATGTCCATTTAGTATGTAACTGTAGCACAGTTGGGGCAGAACACTTTCGTTGAAGAGGTAGCTCAGTTAGTTAAAGGTCC
>NW_018480073.1:837958-902635 GCF_002113885.1 Mizuhopecten yessoensis | reverse complement strand
GGGGGGGGGGGGGGGGGGGGTATTTACTGTCTTTATTTTTCATAAAAGTTTAAAACTATATAGTTGCACCGGAAAAATAAGTTTCAAATTGATATTTTTAATTTTGGGCACTGATACGGGGATCCTTAATGCTATATCGAGGCCGCTCAACCACTGGGTCGCAGGTTCGAGGCATAGGAGATGGTTGCCGGTTACAGGTCGACGATTTCGTCCGTATGCTTAACAGTATGAAGTCCCGTACAGAGGACGCAGCTTGCTTCAAAACAGTTAACACAACAGACTAACTAGCAGATGTTAGGATAAATCTGTCGGCTAGCAGCACCAATTTTCTCATTAGAATTTTGTCTAAGCTTCAGGTCAGTGTTATTAATTTCGTAACGTTCTCACAGTATTATGGAGATCCTCGAATTATCATTACGTTCTTTCTATTTTTAGAAAATCGTCACGATGGCCACATCGGAAAACATGTTGACGTCGCTTCTAGCAGTGATGTTGATGGCTTCTGTTGACGGACTTCTTGTAAACGAAGCTGACGTCTTGGACAGAAATGACTTTCGGGGCTACGAGGATGACCTACTAGGACCCGTGGGTTATGGTGGTCATTCTGAGGTGGAACCTCATTACAACATGGCTCAGGGAGACTTGAAAACACCACAGAGGTTTCCGTCGCCGCTAATGAATACGTTGCTATGGAGAATGTCTGTGGAATCCGATGATAATACCTGTCCTGAAGAACAACCAATTTTGGTTTCTGTCAATGGACTAAACGGAAAGTTCTTAGTATGTGCATCACTTCAGGAAGCTTCACACATGCGAAGTCGACGTGGCGTGGAAAGGTCACGAATTTCATCTAAAACGAGTCTTAGTGAATTGAAGTCAAATTCAGCCAATCAGAAACGTTCTCGTCTTTCCATAAATGGTGCGTTAACCTCATTGGCTGGAATGCTCCAATCAAATGCGAGGAGACACGGGGGAAACAACATGGGAGGAGTTGGCAGGGACCTTCTTTTGAAGAAGATTTTATCTATAGGCTGAACGCCAGTCGGAAGACGAACTTCGACGTTTTTGAAAGGATCAAAATGTGATGATGGGATTTTTGTCTTGGTTATTAATCTTGGTTATTGACATTAAGATACACTTCAGTTCCTCTTCTATGAGATGTGCGTTTGCTCACGGAAATAGCGTTTAACGCCTAAAAATTGTTTCAACGAACATTTTGTTTCGAGGGCTAATATAATTTGTTTGTTTGTTTGTGAAGGTGGTCGCCATTGGTTCTATGAACTATTGCCTTCACTTTGATAAAATATTACCCAGATACAAATTAATGTTCCCTTAAACCATAATGATATGAATCTTAACACAGCAAAGTTTACAAAACGTTGGTGTCGACATGCTACACATTATACTTAAAATGGTTGAAATAAGGTAAAATAACTTAATTAAAGATCATTGTCTCGCTGCACTCTGCTTTTTCTTGTATATACAGTAAATCTCTTATTTTCGTTTTGGATATTCCGTCTTTGCGTATTGCAGAGTTATCTTCTCTTATGAACAGGTATTAATTGTTACGTCATTTGTTTGTGAGAGTAACGTCATCAGTTTTTGAGAAAACGGCGTAATTTTCTCACACAAACCAATTACGTAACAATCAATACCTGCTCACAAGAGAAGATAACTCTGCAATACGCAAAGACGGAATAACCGTAGCACAGTTCTGCCACGTTGGTCCAGGGCATTTCCGTTGACCAGATAGATAGTCGGTTAGAATGACTGTTAGATAATCCGAGGTTTTGGGTTCAAATCCCGGTCTGGCACGCTGATTTATTACTATTAGATCACTGTTGTTGATTATATTTATTAATTTTACCTTTTCATGAAAGTAATAAAAGTAAGGCATGATTTTCTTTTACAGAAATTATTTATTAGAGGTGTAACCATGCCGGAAAAACAGTTCAAGTGCGTAGTTACAGTTTTCAGCAGAGGTACGAGGATCCTTAATTTAAACGAAGATCGTGGTCAGAGATACATATGAAAGTTCTCGATTGGAATTTTAAAAACTGTAAATCCGTTAGGTTACAGAACAAAAATACAGTATACATTTCAAACGACTCGCTTGATATTGATATACCAGTGCTAGTCGCTGAATAAGCGAATACATTGTTTTCGATTTCATGGTTTCTTTACTTACAAAAATGTATTTGTTAGGATTTTTTGTATTTGCTTTTTTTCAAAACAAAACAGAACTTTCATTATGAAATGAAAGTAACAAAAACCAAGAATTTCCCAGATTTTCTTTTACACTTTTGGAAAGCTGTCAGATTGAGGTAACGCTTTGAGTCGAGCATCTATGATCTATGATCGATCATACTTTTTATTTAATTGAAAACGTCATACGTTAACATCACTTTGTTAACTATACTTGCGAGAGTGCAATCGGATATGTTCACAAATAGTTGAAATAGAATCGTCAAATATCCACGCAAAGAAACACCATGGCCCTGGATCCCTGGGACAGTTTACAGTTAATCGAGTTTAATTGTAAAGCGCCTGAAAACGCTGCGTGATGTCTCCATGCATCGTTCGATTCTGACTTTATCTATTACGATTCACTAGTTAATCATCATAATCGACATTAAGTTCATTTAGATTATTAACGCCATGCTACTTGCTCCCTCGATCACCTAACTTTTGGATTGTCTGCCGTAATTTCTTGCGTTTTGCTTTTTGCAGGAACACTGTTTGTTCACATTTTAAAAGTGCTGGCTATATATTATCTTTCAAATGCAAATTATATATCTTAATTCTAAGCAAAAACATTGCGGTAGCAAAGTGGTTAAGGGCGTCTGCCATTCTGCTACCACTAGCCCTCCTCCACTAGGTCGCGGGTTCGATTCAAACGTATACGTAGGGCAGTCGACATGTACTGGCCGTAGGTCGGTTGGTTTTTTCCGGGAACTCCAGCTTTCCTCCACCACCAACACCTGTCACGTCCTTAAATGACCATATCTGTTAATAGAGCGTAAAACACAAACAAAGGGTATGTATTGTCTGTTTACATTTGAAAATGCTCCCTACGGGCTATGGATAGCGCGGGCTACGTATCAGTTTTCAAATGCAAATTATATATCTTAATTCTAAATAAAAACACATCATAAGTTTGGAAATTCTGAAGTTTTATCATCAAACCTTGCATGAAAGATTGGTTCTTATTTCTGGTATTGTTATATATCGTTTATTGGGAGTTCTAAGATCGACATGGATGTTTACAGAATATTGATTGGCACTATTGGTATATCAAGGGTATATAAAGTTAAGCAACTCACAATTTGATCTAAATCAAACATTGTTATATAGTTAAATGAGAGTACAGGTGAGACGTGGTATTCATCGCTATAATAGTAACTAGGTAAATAAATATAAAATTAAATAATCTCATTTAACGTCGTGTAAATTGTCAACAACAAAAATAATCTCTGTAGAGCTTTTATTACGATGCCGCTAAGGGATTCAGTGCTGTTTTCGTGGTGGAGGAAAACCCACGGGGGAATAAACCACCGTGTCATCGGAGGGATAACAACTAATCCTAGCAGACATCGCTCTTTTTTCCGCCATCCGTTCATGATTAAACAAAACAACTAAACACTTAAGTCTGATTTAATTTCATTATTTCTTGTGAGATATGAATATATACGTTTTTTCTACTTTTTAGTGTTCCCTGTGGGTATGTCACTATCCTTGGTCTCTCTTTGTGAACCTGACATTACCTTGATTTGACCTAGATCAACACGGCGAGTGTAAGTCTCGTTCAACTAGACGCTACGGCGTAGCTTGCGCAGACATCAAGACCATTGTGAAAATTAACTTAAAGGAGAATATGACCAGGTGTTCTGAAAGAATAAAGGTCATTTGCCTCATCAACTACACTCGCCTAGTCTCGTTCAACCAGACTCGTGTTGTCTGCGCAAGCTACGCCGAAGCATCTGGATGAACGAGACTTACATTGGCCGTGTAGATCTAGGTCTATTCATTATGTTAAACATAGAAACGAAATAGTCCATCCGGACCAAAGATAACATGATGAATCATTATCCTTTCCGAAAAAATAGAACTAACCATTTTCGAGATACACTCTTTGTTGATCATACAAAGTGATGTCAAAGATTTGCTTATAATCCATTTACTAGCTAAAACGTTCTCATCGTAACTTTTAATGCCATGTTGTAAGTCTCGTTTTATTGCAGATGTTCATAATTCTTCGAATGTTTGTCATGCATTGATGATACCTTGTACCTTAATCAGATGTGAATTAGTTTTTCATATACATACATACTTTAAGGCAGGGACACTTGCTTAACTATGACGTCAAAATTGCAACTTTTATACTTAATGGTTTCAGCATTAGGAGAATCTAAAGGACCATACTTTTTCAAAATACTTTATAAATTAGATAAAAATATTTTTTCGATCATTTTCAATATGATCACTTAATTTTAAAATAATCAAGTTAGCCATGATATGTTAAACCAAACCGATAGCAATTTGTATTGCTTGATATTTGCGCACATAATTTTCTACCAAATAAAAATCCCTGCTCATCAGTTATGTGTTTTTGTTTTTTGTTTTTTTGAATGTTGGCCATATTGGTGTGATGGGCTACACTTTTGTTATACATTAGTGGAATATAATTAATAGAAGGGACACAAAGCATCGGGTTTATTTACTGCAATACATTTCCATCAAATCGATGTAAAACAAGTATACAACAATTAACATGATCAGGCTTCCCACGCAATTTTAGTCGTCTGGTTCAGTTACTCGAAACTTAAGCGTGGTGCCTCTTGCTAGAGAGGTTCCGAATAAGGTAAATGTGACCGGGGATAATCGAGCGCGTGAGGGGTACACACCTCCACGTCATGTGATCAATAACATATAATCAAATAGAGTGTTATATATAGACGAGGCATACGCATGTTGATCATAACAGATAATCTGATTTGATGATCAAATTGATCGGTGTCATTGTCTCTAGCAATCGCTACTAAAACAACAAAAACGCCTTAATTGCAAGAGCCCTTTTAAATCAATGACAATGTGTGCAGTATATCTTCTGTTTAATTTTTCAAGAAGAGTCAATCGTTAATTCACTAGATGATTACTTTTTCAAGCCTTTCATATTATGAAAGAACACCAATATTAAGCATTTTATTTTAGCAAAAGACCGTATATAACGGTTTAACACGTTTTCGGATTTTGAAACGCTAAACCTTAACATTGATACATCAACATTCGTTGCAATATTTTCTTTTGTTATCAAAAACGATAGTAACACACAACATCACGTATACGACAATAATATTTGGTCACATATCATTTAGATAAATACCGCACATTGTTACGTACAGTTGTATATAAACCACTTACCCTTTTTACATAATAAATTCATCAATAGTGGACATAAGTCATAAAATGTAAATAGATAAGTTTCTCTCATTGGCTCAACAATGACGTCACATCACGATTTTGGAACTTTCCGATGCCGCAATGCGGAAAAGGCGACGTGGTTAAAATTAAAACCTTTTACGATACATTTACCGTACACGTTAGAAAGGTTATTTAAAGGTGAGAACAGAATCTAAGTCATCTCATCAAAACAGATTTTATTTCTGGATTTCCGGATCGAGTTTAAAAGTATTCATTTTAGAGACTTTGCTTCTCTAAACGTTTCTAGACACATTTCATCGATTGCATAGGAAATATAATCAGATTTTAATCGATTCAAAGCAGTAATCCGTAGATAATAACATAATTTATTATTAACATTCACGAAATCACAATTTTCCGACCAACATTAAGAGGTTGTAACCGTTTAAAGCTGGTTTTGCTGAGCCTTCTTAATCTGTTCAAATTCTGTTTGTGCAGTTTCCTTTACGAATGGATTTTAAAGGAGGTATTCTGATCACAGTGCTTGCGGGGGATAACATTAGGATTATGATATTAGACGACGAAAAGGAATTGTCATTGTATCACAGATATGCAAATCAATGTATGGATTTTATTAGTGTAGAGAATCAAGCTGTGATATTGATTTGATTTGATACAATCTTAAAGGCATATCAATACTATACGGTCTTAAAGGAACAAACATTTGAGCAAGGATGAATGGCACATGTATGAAAAGGAATAAAGAAAACACGTTGTTTAATTGGATACAAAATAGAAGAGATTAATATCCTAAGTGATAACTACCCTTTAATCCGTAGATAATTACTATAAAGGAACAAATGTTTGAGCAAGGATGAATGGTGCAAGTATGAAGAGGAAGAAAGAAAGAACATTGTTTAATTGGATACAAAATAGAAGAGATCAATATCTTAAGTGATTACAACCCTTTAATCCGTAGATAATGACTATGTGGACATTCTGGTTGTCTATCTATTGGAATATGGTCACTTTACGGCTGTCAAAATAGGACACACTATTTTGTTAGATTATGATCACGGTATAGGAGTTGAAACATAGAAGCTATACAATGGTGGGAAATAGGATAAATATGCAACTGTTGGGATATATGGTAACTATACAACTGTTGGGATATATAGTAACTATACAACTGTTGAGATATATAGTTACTATACAACTGTTGAGATATCTGGTAACTATACAACTGTTGGGATATATAGTAACTATACAACTGTTGAGATATATAGTTACTATACAACTGTTGAGATATATGGTACCTATACAACTGCTGATATATATGGTACCTATACAACTGTAGAGATATATAGTTACTATACAACTGTTGAGATATATAGTTACTATAAAACTGTTGAGATATATGGTAACTATACAACTGTTGGGATATATGGTAACTATACAACTGTTGAGATATATGGTAACTAAACAACTGTTGGGGTATATGGTAACTATACAACTATTGAGATATATGGTACCTATACAACTATTGAGATATATGGTAACTATACAACTGTTGAGATATATGGTAACTAAACAACTATTGAGATATATGGTAACTATACAACTATTGAGATATATGGTAACTATGCAACTGTTGAGATTTATGGTAACTATACAACTGTTGAGATATATTGTAACCATACAACTATTAAGATACATAGTAACTATAAAACTATTGAGATATATAGGACCGATAAAACATTTAAATAGAGGAGGCTATCATGTCAATTTTTTCGTATATTTGATATTTTGTCTTTTGAAATACGTTTAGGCATACCGGTAAATTAAATAACTATGACATTTTGCGAATTACCAGCAATGTAAAAAGGCGAATGTGTCAATTTTCTATCTGACCGAAAGTGTTTTTATTGGCACGATTATACGAGTGTATTATCAGTGTCTTACTTGACGAAAAGAAACGAGAATGGCGCTATTTCCTACAATGGTTAGGCGACGTCCATATTAATTCGTTGACCTATTCTTTTTCCTGTATTGATATAAAAAAATAATTTTTGAGATATCATGTGGAATATTAACTAGAAAATAATTTTTGGGATATCATGTGGAATATTAACTAAAAAATAATTTTTGGGATATCATGTGGAATATTAACTAAAAAATATGTTTTGGGATATCATGTGGAATATCAACTAAAAATATTTTTTGGGATATCATGTGGAATATTAACTAAAAATTAATTTTTGGGATATCATGTGGAATATTAACTAAAAATTAATTTTTGGGATAGCATGTGGAATATTAACTAAAAATTCATTTTTGGGATATCATGTGGAATACTAACTAAAAAATAATTTTTGGGATAACATGTGGAATATCAACTAAAAAATAATGTTTTGGGATATCATGTGGAATATTAACTAAAACATATGTTTTGGGATATCATGTGGAATATTAGCTAAAAATTAATTTTTGGGATATCATGTGGAATATTAAATAGAAAATAATTTTTGGGACATCATGTGGAATATTAACTAAAAAATATGTTTTGGGATATCATGTGGAATATTAACTAGAAAATAATCAACGTATGCACATCGTGAATAGTCCAATGCTACATGGCTACTAGCCAGATGAACAGTGTATTGACCACCTCGACGTCGTCTCACTCAATATCACACCATCGACGACTTCTCGGTTAAATTTTCTTTCACGGGTCTATGTAACCACATATTTGCCTCCACAAACGTATATAATTGATATATCACAAACATGCCTTATCTATTCCGTCTTTGCGTATTGCAGAGTTATCTTCTCTTGGGAGCAGGTATTGATTGTTACGTCATTGGTTTGTGTGAGAAAATTACGTCGTTTTTTTCAAAAATTGATGACGTTACTCTCACAAACAAGTGACGTAACAATCAATACCTGCTCCCAAGAGAAGATAACCCTGCAATATACAAAGACGGAATAGCATACATACATGCATAAGCCAAACGTTATTGCGGTAGTTGGAATACGACACAATTGCCGTCACTTTGAAATGCACATGCCAATAAGAATGGCTGGCGTCAATACATATCACGAGGTTAAAACTAAAAATTCATTTTTGGGATATCATGTGGAATATTAACTAAAAATTAATTTTTGGGATATCATGTGGAATATTAACTAAAAAATATTTTTTGGGATATCATGTGGAATATTAGCTAACAAATAATTTTTGGGATATCATGTGGAATATTAACTAGAAAATAATTTTTGGGATATCATGTGGAATATTAACTAAAAAATATGTTTTGGGATATCATGTGGAATATTAACTAAAAAATATGTTTTGGAAAATCATGTGGAATATTAACTAAAAAATATGTTTTGGAAAATCATGTGGAATATTAACTAAAAAATATGTTTTGGGATATCATGTGGAATATTAACTAAAAAATATGTTTTGGGATATCATGTGGAATATTAACTAAAAAATATGTTTTGGAAAATCATGTGGAATATTAACTAAAAAATATGTTTTGGAAAATCATGTGGAATATTAACTAAAAAATATGTTTTGGGATATCATGTGGAATATTAACAAAAAAATATGTTTTGGGATATCATGTGGAATATTAACTAAAAAGTAATCAACGTATGCACATCGTTAATAGTCCAATGCTACATGGATACTAGCCAGATGAACAGTGTAGTTACATCGAAAATGTGGTACATGTAGAATAGACAATGAATAGGAACAATATTTAGGAGCAGATGTCATATCAAGCGAAGGTCTTTAACTAACCTCAAAGACATCACTCCAGTATCGCGCGGAGCTCGAGGTACACATCCATTTAAGTGTCATGCTAAATTAATGGCATTTGTGTTACTTCTTATCAATCAATTTAAGAATGAAAGTTTACTTGTAATAATATGCACAGTAGCAGAATAAGGCCACAATTTATTATTTGGATAACAAAAACCACAAGAACAAATTTCTGATTATTTCCATTTTCCATTGTTAAAACTACAATATCTCTCTTGAACTATCTGCACTAAAGGCGTGACATCATTGCTTTTCATAAGAATATCGTAAACTTGATTAAGTCTCGTTATAACAAGTTGTCTCCAAGATGTACATGTATTGTATGTTAACAAATCGCAGTTATAAAGTGTTTAAATGAGGCATTGGCATATGCCTGGCCCATTTCATTCAATCAGCGTCAGTTAATCATTACGGTAGTTAAAATGTCGTATCCTGTTCACTTTGTAAGCTAGCACGATATCGCGCTTGATATTTAACTGATTGTCGCCAGTGGTCTATCGTCTTCCAACAATGTCTAACACACTTAATGGATATAGTGACACTCCCTCACTTTATATGCGTCATTCATTTACAATGTCATTTATGTTAACTATTGGAATAAAATATTGTTGTGTTTCCATCTGCCCCAGGGTTAATAGGGACAACCGAAACAGATTAGGCGTATCTAATTATAAAATATGTTAACACAAACTCTCTTCCCTGATTGCCTGGAATCGACAGATATCGTTGAAGTGTTATTGTCATTAATCCAAATATTATCCAATGTTTCTCCTCACAAGTTATTTTGGTTTAATTTATGATTATATTTGAGAAGCAGATTTGGGATTTACAGTGTTTAGAACAGTCTATTTCACTCAATTACATTTCCCTGAAAACGCAAGCGTAACATTATAAATAATAATAATGATAATAATTCGAGGTTTTATATACCGCTTTATCACAACCTAGTTCGTAGGTCGTCTCAAAGCGGTTCACAAACTATTATCCGTGGTTATAGGGCCTTTGCAACCAGCCTATATCATTCTCCCTGGGGAGCATACAGCCGGTGCTGCCATTTCGGCGCTCACAGCTAGCATTTTGCATTTCTAGCACTTCCCAACCACGTACTCATTTACAGCTGAGTAGACTGGAACAAGCGGTGTAAAATATCTTGCTCAAAGATACAACACAGTGCCGTGCCGTGACTCCAACTCGTAACCCTTCGGTCACGAGCCCAGCGTCCTACCACTAGACTACCGTGCCTCCTGAATTCATTCTTTAAATGTTTTCCCGTTTAACATGAGATCATTTGTGGTTTTGTTTTCCTTCGATGACCCAGAAAGCGCAGTCAAACGCGGTTAAAAAAAGATGTTACAAATTCAAAAACGCGAAACTAAATTAAATCAGGAAATTTGTATTTCAAACACGGGTAACTCTATGTGGTGGAAAAAAAGACTATTAAATCGGGGTCAGCAAAATTAGAATTAAACAGTTGTTAATTTTGTTTTTGTTTTCTTATATTTAATGCATATTATCTAATCTTTTTTTTTATTATTTACATTATCGTTTTCTTAACGAAAAGGAATTCCTTTTTATAATGCCTTGCGATAGAAGTGCAATACTAATGTTCATTTGGTGTCTTCTACGTCCTATTAACAGCTACATTTGTATGGTCATTTAAGGACGTGCCAGGTGGTTGAGGAAACCCGGCGTGACCGGAATAAAAGCACCGACCTACAGCCAGTACCTGGCGACTGCCCCAGACAGGTCTCGAACCCGCGAACCAGTGGTGGAAGGCTAGCAGTAGCAGAATATCAGATTATCAGACGCCTTAACCAATTGGCCACCGTGTGTCCCTAATGATGTTCAATGGAAATCTTGTTCCCTCTTGTTTGATAGTAAAGCAATATAACTTCATATTGAATATACCCGGTAACAGTTACAGAATGTGAATATTCGGTACTTTGGTGAAAATGCTGTTTTATGAACCTGAACAGTGATATTGACCTGGATAACGATATTTATAAGATGACACGCATTTTCCCAACATCCTCATCGGTTAGGTCATAATCACGTGGTGGTCGGATATTTGTGATAAAGACGCGGTGTTACTTGTTTGAGAATTGGCAGGTCAATATTCACTTTTTATAACGTCAATTCTTCAGTAAACTCATAATACTCCCTTCCAAATGCAAATGCAAAAAAAAAAAAATCCGTCGTACAATTATCCTTGGTTTATTTTGTTTAATAATTAAACAAATATTTACCATCTTATATAGCAACTCAGGCCCAAATGTCTAGAGCATCATAATCTGAAAATGAAATAAAAATAATGAAACAAACAAAATTAGAAGTACCGTATGGGAAAAGGCAGTTATAAATCCTATTCTTTTATTTAGATGCAACGAGTTATTTAATTTTCATACTTTCTATGCCATTCTAATGCTGTCATTTTTAACTGACATTGCTTATATGGATCAGAGAATGTGATATTAACCACCTCGACGTCGTCTCACTCAATATCACACTNATTGACCACCTCGACGTCGTCTCACTCAATATCACACCATCGACGATTTCTCGGTTAATTTTTCTTTCACGGGTCTATGTAACCACATATTTGCCTCCACAAACGTATACAATTGATATATCACAAACATGCCTTATTTATAGCATACATACATGCATAAGCCAAACGTTATTGCGGTAGTTGGAATACGACACAATTGCCGTCACTTTGAAATGCACATGCCAATAAGAATGGCTGGCGTCAATACATATCACGAGGTTAGGAAATTGAACAACAGACGATGAGACAAATTTGTCAAGCCACTGACTAATTGTCAACATGAATGAAATTTACAATTCATCTCTTGTCGAAAGAATTGACCATTTCCGATCCACGACCGACCGACGAATTCTCTCAAGTCATGAGGGATATCAATCAATTAGATGCTGCTTAAATTTGATTCTCGCATCACCATCAGTTCAGTATTGTTCGTTGTATATCGCGTATAACCTACGTTGCTCGTCCTTTGGACTATTGAGAGTGACTTTACCATTGCAGTGCGAGGAAGGCTGTGGGTTCTGTCCCCTGGCCGAGACGTACCAAAGTTTTTAAAAAGGTAGTTTTTTTCTCCTGCTTAACGCTCAGCAAATTAGGAGTGGGACGACTGGTTCGCCCGTTGCCAGTATAATGTGACCGGGTGGGGCGTCCTGCTGGGTGCCTTCGGCAGTATGTCTCAGTGAGGTAGCACTATAAAGTCGGCATCAGTTCCGCGCTATCACAAGGTGACAAACACGAACATATCGTAGTCTCCCAAAATAAACACACATATATACACTACACGCATGCATCTTGCACACAGGGGAGGCCGTCCTTAAATGACCTTAGCTGTTAATTGGACGTTAAAAAAAAAAAAAAAAAAAGCAGTGTTTGTCAGTTATACGACGTTGGTATAATAGGGTGTCGAAGGAGTTCAAGTTCTCACGGACCACCTGAAATATTATTTTGTTTTCGATGTTTCATAAAACTTACCGAAACGGATACGTCATAACGTTTATAGTAAATCATACATCAAATTGACAAACAAGATGTTCCTGTCACTCCAGAGGGCACCTGGCTTGATATTATCAACGGATTTGACAAAGTTGCATTCCTTTTTGACAGAAAACATTTTACTAAGGCAATGGGGTTCTAAATCTTGATGATATTAAAAGATAGTGCTTGTAAGTCATTATTAGTAAAATGCTTTGTTATAGCTTTTAAATAACACTATATTTGTGTAAGTTTAAAAAATAGAGAAGATAGATAGCTAAACGTCATAATTTCTGTTCAAATGGAAAAACACATCTTTTCAGTTCTTGAAGAAGATACCTAACACTAGAACAATTAATTTATACTTTCATTAGCATGTTACGTGTAAAACTTTTTTCAGAAAAATGTACAGAAATGGATTTTAGGAATTAAGGAAAAACAAAATCACGTTTTAGCAGCAAATCTATAAACTTACCCCTTCCGAAAATCATGGTCTTAATCTCACTGTACTTTTACATCTAAATATTTCCTTTGTTTATGTTTTGTAAATATAACAATACCTGACTTATAATAGAAGTTGTTATTCATTTTGAGACTGACATAAATACATTTTTAAAATAATCATGAGGACTGTTTGCGACCGCTGAGGTTCCTTTCCTTGTCGGCAGCACATTGGCCTCCATCTGTGTTCAGTTTTCTGTCGTCCGTGGTAGCAACACATTGGCCTCTATCTGTGTTCATTTTCCTGTCCTTGGTAGTAACCCATTGTCCTCCATCTGTGTTCCCTTTCCTGTACTTGGTAGTAACACATTAGCCTCCATCTGTGTTCACTTTCCTGTACCTGGTAGTAACACATTAGCCACCATCTGTGTTTACTCTCCTGATTGTCCGTGGTAGTAACATATTAGCCCCCATCTGTATTCACTTTCCTGTCCTTGGTAGTAACACATTGTCCTCCATCTGTGTTCACTTTGCTGTACTTGGTAGTCATTTTTAAATAATCATGAGGACTGTTTGCGACCGCTGAGGTTCCTTTCCTTGTCGGCAGCACATTGGCCTCCATCTGTGTTCAGTTTTCTGTCGTCCGTCGTAGCAACACATTGGCCTCTATCCGTGTTCATTTTCCTGTCCTTGGTAGTAACCCATTGTCCTCCTTCTGTGTTCACTTTCCTGTCCGTGGTAGCAACACATTCGCGTCTATCTGTGTTTACTTTCCTGTCCTTGGTAGTACCACATTGTCCTCCATCTGTGTTCATTTTCCTGTCCTTGGTAGCAACACATTATCCTCCATCTGTGTTCATTTTCCTGTCCTTGGTAGTAACACATTGTCCTCCGTCTGTGTTCACTTTCCTGTACTTGGTAGTAACACATTGGCCACCATCATTATTTACTCTCCTGAGTGTCCGGGGTAGCAACACATTGGCCTCTATCTGTGTTCATTTTCCTGTCCTTGGTAGTAACCCATTGTCCTCCATCTGTGTTCGCTTTCCTGTCCGTGGTAGCAACACATTCGCGTCTATCTGTGTTTACTTTCCTGTCCTTGGTAGCAACACATTGTCCTCCATCTGTGTTCATTTTCCTGTCCTTGGTAGCAACACATTATCCTCCATCTGTGTTCATTTTCCTGTCCTTGGTAGCAACACATTATCCTCCATCTGTGTTCATTTTCCTGTCCTTGGTAGCAACACATTGTCCTCCATCTGTGTTCATTTTCCTGTCCTTGGTAGCAACACATTATCCTCCATCTGTGTTCATTTTCCTGTCCTTGGTAGTAACCCATTGTCCTCCATCTGTTTTCACTTTCCTGTCCGTGGTAGCAACACATTCGCGTCTATCTGTGTTTACTTTCCTGTCCTTGGTAGCAACACATTGTCCTCCATCTGTGTTCATTTTCCTGTCCTTGGTAGTAACACATTGTCCTCAATCTGTGTTCACTTTCCTGTACTTGGTAGTAACATATTAGCCTCCATCTGTGTTCACTTCCCTGTCCTTGGTAGTAACACATTGTCCTCCATCTGTGTTCACTTTGCTGTACTTGGTAGTAACACATTAATCTCCATCTGTGTTCACTTTCCTGTCCTTGTCAGTAACACAATGGTCTTCATCTATGTTCACTTTCCTTTCCTCGACAGTAACACATTGACACACTCTTTAAGCTACTGGTATTGGAAGACAATAATTGTTTAGAGGCGTGGGTCTTTCAATTCAAGATGATTGGTTATGCTCGCGAGCATTTAATTCATGTTAAAGTTGATAAGCTACACGAGATCGTGATTTGGTTTAAAAGCTCTTGATTGGTGCATCATTTTGATAATAAACACAACTTTTCTGTGGCATTTCTGCAACAGATGTTTCATTCTCGACAGAAACAAATATCTAAGGTCGACACCCTGACCAGATTGACTACACTGAGGTTTCGATAGAAAAGCCGTTTAAAAGGTCATTGACGACGCATTCAATTTTCAACATTTCACGAGGGAGATAATGACGGGTGCGGGAAACAAAATAATTCTTATATTCCATATTCCAAGGTGCTTAGAGCGAACGCCATTTTACAGGTCATGGGAGTGACTAAACAACGAACCGTACTGATCCGGACCAAAAACGGACAATATTATTCTTGTTTAGAAGATTTCCGGACCGAGCCTTTTGTTGATTAGTCACTCCCCGATACCGGTGTCGGCTAATTCCACGTTTTCATAAAGAAGTAAGCTCTGGCCCCACACCGGGCATCTATCTGTCAACATGTCTAAGTCTTGTGTCAGGGCCAGAGGAAACACGGGCTAGGGAAAACACTATGCTGCCATCCAGGATTAACAGTCAAATATATAGACCGGCATCCCTGATACTCTAGGGTCGACGTTTCTACACCCCTGGAAGATGTCATGACAAAGTCGAACACTGAGTGTATGCCATCATAGGGGACGGTATCTTAGGATGCACGGTAGTCTAGTGGTAGGACGCCAGGCTCGTGACTGAAGGGTTGCGGGTTCGAGTCTTTGCACGGCACTGTGTTGTATATTTGAACAAGATATTTTACTCCGCTTGATCCAGTCTACTCAGCTGTAAATGAGTACGTGGTTGGGCAGTGCTAGAAATGGCAGCACCGGCTGTATGCTTCCAGGGGAGTTGAGAAAGATATTGGCTAGTTGCGAAGGCCCTATAACTGCGGATAATAATTTGTGAACCGCTTTGAGACGACTTACGAACTTGGTTGTGATAAAGCGGTTTATAAGAACCTCGAATTATTATTATTATTATCTTGTGGCTAGGAAAGAACACTACTTGTATCTTTTTGAAGTATGTCGCAGAAATCTTCCGGCCGCGTGAATTGAATTTTGCCATGACATATTCCAAAGTTGCGGAGAGCAAAATGGAGTGTCATACCTGGTGTATAGATGATGAGGGACCGCATGAACATTAATAGAAATATAGCTTGGCAAGGGAAGCTGTTACAAAACAAAAAATAACAGAAGCAGTAGTTCCGTTTACTTGAACTTGAGGAAAAACTCTTACTCACGTGTCCAAAACAGTTAATGTTCAAATCACAATAAAGTAACCAAACCACGTTCAACAACTCCTACTGACGTTTTATTTTCGTCAAACTCTATTTTTATATATGTGTCATGGCTACGCGGAGCTGACAGTAATCCATCTCAATTTCATTGTATAGCTGTGTTTAGTTGTTCAAATGCATGATAAAAAAATAAATATATCTGGGTTTTTTTACCTCATAAAGTAATCTATCATTTGTTTTACGTCGTGTGCAAAATTTCAAAACTTTACAAAGCGATGAATCTTTTCGGCTTAAGGTAAGATGGATAAGCATCACACCTTTTTACGACATAGTACGGATGCTTTTCGAATTAAAGTGCAATGACGGTAGTGGGCCATTTGCAGTCTGTTTTGGTAATTTATGTTAAGAATCCCTGTTCCACTGTACTGAGTTTTTCTTTCATAGAATAACCTCCCCCTAACTTCCCCTTGGTTGTTTATGTAGCACAGCTGGGCAGGATAAATTCCGTTGACCAAGTAGCTCAATTGATTAGAATGATAGTACAGGAGAACAATCTGAAATCCAGATTTCAGAAACGTTTGTATATGCTTTGTTTATCTCGTCTTTAATATTTCTGATAAATATCCAGCAGGGTATTTGTTTTCTTTCCAGAAATGATTTATCATGAAGGAAAACAGATTCTAGCACTTACTTAAAGCTTTTAATAATGGTACGGGGATCCTTAAAAATCTTACCTTCAAACCTTTATAATAGTTACATGAAGGCCAAACATGAACACTATGTAATAAACAGAGGATTTCACAAGAGTGTCCATGTCATATTGAATTTATTAAACGAGTTAAATAATTTGATATGACACGAGCCTTTAGGCGTGTGTTATATCAATTTATTGAACGAGTATAATAAATTTGATATGTACGGACACTTATGTAAGGTTAAATTTATCCCATAACGTTCATAATTTGAAAAAAATCAATCTGCAAACACAATTATGTGTTATCAGGTTATAAGATATACATCAAAACCAAAGTATTCCAATTATAGTATTGTCGTTCCGCGCATTGACAAAATAGTGCCAGTTTATTATTTTTCTTTGGATAATGATCAGCTTTAAATGCAATGAGAATAATAATGACAAAATAAACATTTCAAATTAGTTTAGAAAAACAGCAAATGTAGCATTAGGTAAATTTGATAAAAGTGGTACCCGGAGTGGCGTAGGAATATAATCTCAAGGTTTGAACCAAATGCAGCACCTTTAAGTTTTATATTACACGTATGTAATACCAAAGTTATGACTTGGCCGTATGACATATTAAGATAGGTCAGATATGTTATAAAATGTGTTTCCATATAAATATCAGTTACAATTGAGCATCCTCTTTCATGCTTCGCATTCGTGCAAAGGTTGTGCCAGGGTTCGGTGGTGAAGGAAACCTGGAGTTCCCGGTGAAAATACCACCGACCTACGGTCGGTACCTGGCGACTGCCCCACGTAGGTCTCCAACTCGCGACCCAGTACTAGTGGTGGAGGGCCAGTGGTAGCAGAATGTCAGACGCCTTAACCACTTGGCCACTGCGGTTTCTAGAAGAAACGTGCATCAGGTCTGATCACGGAAATACAGTGTTACCCCTTCATTGTACTGGTGGCATTGATAATAAAAAAAATAATAAAAAAAATAAAAGGCTTGATTTGTTTTGTCTTATAGCGTAATCATACTGAGTGTATAAGTGTAAACTGTCAAGAATACTTAAAATAGAGCGTTATTTTCATTTCAACAAAATATCTCTGCAAGACGAAGGAGAACTATTTAACGACAAAAAGGATTTTTTAATTAGTAGTTATTAGCTAGCTGCTAATAAGAGCATTCTTAAGTAATTCTTATTTGATCTATGGGCAACGGCAGCATGTCACCTACACAAGTGATCAACTTTGACGGTTACCAATCCATAAAGCAGTTTATGTGAGAACGAAAAATGATACGCAACACTGTTTCCAGAGGGGTTAACGAGTTTACTAATATAGGAGGTAATTGTTTGTCGTTTACAAGGTTTGGTCACAGTAAAATTGACGCCGTACATCTTATAATGAGTTCAGGCAAAGAACATCAATGCATTTGTTATATTGTTTTTGTGTTTTACGTCCTATTAACAGCTTTGGTCATTTAAGGATGTGTCACTTTTGTGTTTCAAGTTTCAAGTTTCATTTTTTTTTTATTTCCGAATGCAATTCAGCATATAGGTTAATGTATACATAAAACACAAAACATATTTCAATTTTCAAGATGGCGGAAGACAATTTCATATTAGCATTTATCACAGAAAAATGAATATATACTTCAGCAATATTACTGCACAAGGGTTTTATTTTGGCGGCAGCATACCAAAATTCACAATATGCGTAATGTTTTAATATTTTTACATGACAATAATTCAATTTATTTATACACACTGGGGCGTCGGTAGTAATATTGCTTAATGTATGTGTTTCTCAGTGTAGAGTAAGCAGGACAAGTGACAATAAAATGTATCTCATCTTCTATATCATTTTTGTCGCAAGCTAAACATATGGTGGTGGATTAAAGCACCAACCTACGGCCAGTACCTGACGACTGGTCCACGTAGGTCTCGAACCCGCGACCCAGTCGGGGAGGACTAGCGCTAGCAGAATGTCTGACGCCTTAACCACTTGGCCGCCGCGGCCAAATTCTGTTTTGTTCTCCCTTATATGAAGAAGATGTTAATAGGTTGTCCTAGCTTCGAGTCTCCCCAAGAAATGTAAATGTATAGCCTATAAATGTGGCAACAACTTTTTACTGTGCATGTTTAATTATTTGATCGCAAAATGTGAAGTGTAGCCTTTTCAAATGTAAAGTATTTAAATTCAAATGATCACATTTCAGTCAAAAAAGTGGCAGCGTGTGAGTTTTATTAAAAAAATATTTTACAACAGTGACAGTCGTAATATAGTTATTCTTGTTTTTATGTTGTTACCATTTATAGGCGGTTAACACCTCGCCTTTCATGCAGGCGGTTTTGTGCTGTAGCATAGGTGGCACTATTAATGAAACCGTTTGAGTCACGGTTCTAATACAAACAGATATACAATTAATACAATTGCATGTAGCACATACATTAATCAAGACAATTCTGAGGAATTCGCAGGAGTTGCCTTATCAGGCGCTAACTACTAGTCCTATGCCACCTGGTTAATATCTCCCTTTGTACTTTGTATGTATGCCTGTGTGTGTGCTGGAGATATAATGTGTTCTTTTTGAAGTGGGACCGTGTTTGTAACGGCATCATTTATAGTGCAACCTCACCTCACTTTAGTGCTACAGTACAGATACCGCAACATCCCCCCACAACCCACTCATATTCCACCTGAGTTGTTGGAATTGTGTGGGCAGGAAAAAATGCACTTTCTCTAAATAGCCATGCGTAAGACGACTTCAGGAACCGAACCCGGCCGCCTGTGTAGAAGGCCGGAGTGTTTTCCACTCGACCAATCCGCCTAATATCTGTATATATATTTGTTTGTATAGAACGAAGTTCAATACGTTGAATTTGCGAAATAAACAACCAGTGAAAATATGGCCAACCCATTCAATATATCGACCTTCAAATAATTCTGAAGAGCGAATTATCATCTGTCCGGCATCATGCCTTGAAGTTAATTTCTTCCAGGGCCCGTATTCACGAAACCGTTTTCATTCTCAAGCATGGATTGTGTGCTTTAGCCTTATTTTTTGTTTTGTTTATAAATTATCAATAGAATGTTATTTTGTCCATGATATGGGGAAAAATATTAAAACATTTCAAGCCATGTACTGTTTTCAATGTTTAGGTTTGACGTTTTGATTGTTTGACATGATTTAAGTGAGTTACAAGAAAATTGGTTTGAGCACAAAATCCATGCTTGAGCGTGAGAGTTTTCGTGAATACTGGCCCAGAATTTTGAAAGGTCCCGTAAATCTTACCATGTCATGCATCATATTTGGTCATTCTCCGTTTTGAACCATCCCAGGCCCTCGAGTACAATGATTAATCAGCCCATGCTTTTGGTTAAAATGTGTTTTGCCAGCTTCAAAAATAAAGCGTCGAATTATGCGTAGGTGAGCAACATCATTCTGTCAAAGAGGTAACCAGTTTTATGTTCAGTCGCCTTACGCCCTTTGCCTTTTTGCATCACCAGACAGTTTTCCTTAAACGTTGTAGGATGTCTTTATGTGGCAATTTTTCAATGAGGCCATACTCAGTCTGTCGACGTCTTTTTCAAACAGATTTCACCGAGCATTTCACACTGTTAATGTGTTTTTTCCCATATCTTATTTGGAAAGTACTTCCCGTTTAGACCATCGCAGCCAGCTCGCTCCAAAGGAAAGAGGTAAGAAATGGGTTTTTGCAAAGAGCTATGTCACTCACTGTGGTTTGTTTTCAGTATGGTTTTGTTGGATTCATGCGCAGAATTCCGATTAACGTTAGGCAATCACATACAGCAAGTTATCATACTCTCTTAAATCGAACATCCGTGGTAAGCTGAATTGGATAGGTTTCAGGTTAAACACACTTATCACTCAATCACTAGTCTTGTCATCCGTCCTTTGAAGCTTACATGGGTGCTACACCAAACAACAAAGCCTGTCGAATTAACCGCGACGCTGTTGCGCGATATATTTGTTCTTCATCTAAAACAATATAACAGTCAACTTGTATCATCAGTAAGTTGTCACGCTTTATATATTACGAAATTTAATAGGTGCAATGACAAGTGTGTTTCTTACGTTCGTCTCTTAAGAACATTTAAGATACATATTCTATACATATTGGAGTAAGTTTAAGTAAGTCGGTTTATATTGGTCTTTTTGAATTCAAAAACGTAGACATTTTGTTATGGAGCTTCGTCATGACCACTGCATTAAAAATATGCACAATCGTCACAAGGGGCCGCGTTGGCAAAGTGGTTAAGGCATCTGGCATTCTGCTACCACTATCCCTCCACTGCTTGATCGCGGGTTCGAGACCTACGTGGGACAGTCGCCAGGTACTGGTCGTAGGTCAGAGTATTTTCTCCGGGAACTCCGGCTTTCCTCCACCACCAAAACCTGGCACGTCCTTAAATGACCATGGCTGTTAATAGGACGGGAAAAACAAACAAACAAAGAAAAAAAATCGTCACATAAATAGACTTGATGCATTTCGACAACAGCACGATAAGCGACCATTTATCTGCAGAAAGAAGTCATCGTTTCGAATTTTGGTAAGACGAGAATAGTACAAACATTAATTTATATATCTTTGAAACGTCAAACCTTAAAATCGGTCCGGCTGTATTCTCGTTACAGTATCTTGAAACTGTTAACAGGTAGACATGTTTTATTTCTCTGCAAATAAGAATTTACAAGATTCTATCTCGTAGATAAATGTGGGCATATTAATTGTGCTCAGTACGAACGTGCCCACTGGTGTCTTTCTCTTGTGGCTGTTGTAAGAGCGGTGATTAAGCGCTTTGGTTCTCGGCAAAGCAGTGTTGTTATTTGTGTTCATGATTTGTCGTCGAATTATTGACTGTAAATATTCATTTTCATTTACAAACTCTCACATTTGTAAGTGACAATGTATACTCGCTTTGTCTTTCCTTATGATATGTATTTAATTGGCCCTAAATGACTAACACAAACGAGACAACTTTTATCCAAAAAAAATCAAACAAATACAAAAAAATACAAAAAAGAAACCACGCATTGTTTAATATATTTGTATGGCGTAATCACTACAAGTGTATTATTAATGACTCTACAAATTCATGTACAATTTTAATATGCGTGAAGATTTCAGAATTATAAAAGAACCATAGACTTTAACTGCAGTATTTGACCCTGCGTAACATGCGATAACGGACAACAAATAATAATAGAATCATCCCCTACCTTGAGGGTGTGACAGAAAAATCTCCAACCCGAGGGGTGATGTTTTTGGTTGTCTAACCCGAGCTCTGCCGAGGGTTTGACAACCAAAAGTATCACTTCGAGGGTTGGAAATTTCTCTGTTACACTCTCAAGGTAAGGGATAATTATTTTTCTCCCATCCTGTTATTTCAGTCACAGCTCCACCGACAGTAGTCTGTTTGTAAACAAAAACACATAAGGGGTGTAAATATCGTCATTCATATTTGATAACGTCACAATTAACGGTGAGGCATTTTAATGACGTCACAATTGAACACGTGCTAATCCGCACGAGGCTATCCCCCCCTCGGAGAATAATACAATCAATGCTTCATACACAATTATCATATACTCTTATATATAAAACACAATTGTGTTCACAGGAAGTGCTAATGTCCTGAATTGCACATGGTTATTGACCTTTACTTTAAAATCGCGATAGAATAATGTTATTCACAATGCCTTGTAATCCTACACATACATGTACAGTTGTCTTCCACAAAGTGTTGATTTACTGACATTATGTACGTGCATATTGACCTTTACTACAATATCACGTTGTTTACAGATAGTTCAAGGGGCCACGGTCGGCGAGTTGTTTATACGTCTGATAGTATGCCAACACCAGACCTCTACAACTTAGTCACGGGTTCGAGTTATATGTTCGATAGCCGTGAGGTACTGGTCCCAGGCTATTTATTTTTCTCCGGGTACTCCGGCTTTCCTACACCACTAAAACCTGGCACCACCTTAAAAGACAAGAGATATTAACAGAACGCAAAACACAACCAAATAAATAGTCCAAATGTGTTCCTACTCTATGCGTATGTCTAGAACATTTCCTTTACGGTGTATTTAAAACAATTTATCAAAGTATGTTTCACAACAAATGGTCAGATGTTAATTCTTTGGCAATAGCAAGCCTCTCCTTATTGTAAATCCGATGTGGAGTGGGAGTGTATCCATTTGGCATTATCATTTGGGGTAAAGTTTGCCGCAGACATAGGATAAGAATTAAAAAAAAAACAATTTTGATATGCAATATTAAATTATGGTTTATATACAACGATGTAGTCAGCTCCTCTTTTATTTTAGCCCTTATTATAATATAAGTTGTTTTGTATATAGTTTAAATCCAACTCTAGATTTTTCCTTTATTTAGTCATGAGCTGTTTGGTTATGTATGTCAATGAAAGTATGGTAATTAGTTGATGCAAAATTGACTAATCGCAGAGCTGCATACTATCCCCTAAAGGGGTCTAATAATTGGTAGCAGCACGCTACATCCGGCAGGGCTGCAGTTGTATATATGTACCTACCCACCATCCCGAGCTACATTTGGTACATGCCTAGTTGGTAGATGCATATAGGTTTTGCAAATATAAAATAAATACTATGTATTATCTTTTGTTGTTTTCTTTGTAATTATCAGCTGCCTGTTGTTTATTCATGATTTTTTCTCCCACCCTTCACAGGTGTGTCTCCCTTTTTAGCCGGGAAATATCAGCTTGTCACCCCCTAGGGGGTGATAGCCTCCTGCCGATTAGCACGTGTTCAATTGTGCGTCATCGGTAAGTGTGACGTCATAAAAAGTGAATGACGATATGCATACCCCACATGTGTTTTGTTTACAAACATGGCAGACTACTGTCGGTGGAGCTGTGACTGAAATAATAGGATGGGAGAAAACCAATCATCCCCAACCTTGAGGGTGTAACAGAGAAATCTCCAACCCTCAGGGTGATTTTTGTTGATGTCTAACCCTCGGCAGAGCCTCGGGTTAGACAACCAAAAAACATCACCCCTCGGGTTGGAGATTTCTCTGTCACACCCTCAAGGTAGTGGAAGATTCTATTAATCTTTGTGCAAATGTCATTATTACATGTACTATTTATACGTGCCTGTGGTAGGTATTATTGCTCACCTTTAGGCTGTTTGGGCGACTAGCTTCCGGTAGGTTTAACATCACCTTCCCATACAGTTTTCAATTAACTGTAGAGAAGTTTGTACCTGATATATCTTGCTTTCAGTTCTCATCCGGCTTTGTTTAAATCGCTTTAAATTCCAGGAGAATTAATCCACTATCTCAAAATAGTTTTATATTAGTGTGGGGAGCGGCTTCTCTTGTATCATTAGAGTCTAGCTGCTCTCATCAGGACTTCTCTTAGGGTGTTCACAAATCAGAGTCCAGTCGTTTCCTAGAGTTTTGTGTATATTTTTAATGAAATGGTTATGAAAAGGCTCCAGAACAAAACTAGTTTTTGGATTCAAAATGACCAATATAAACCGTTTCGAGTCTAGCTGCTCACTATCTTTGGGCTATGTAGGTGCTTCTCTGAAAACATTTTCAGAGTCTAGTTGCTTTTCTCCATAACCCCCGAGTCTAGCTTATTCAATGTATTATCTGAAATGTTTATAAAGATGTATCAATTAAATCATTAGAGTGAGTAGCCCCTGATGCGCCAAATGTATTGATGCTTGACAAAAATGTTGCTTACAAGAGTAATAAACAGGTTACTGATTTTTGTTTGTAAGTTGAATATAAACTTTGGTTTGTTTCGATCACATGGCCTATCACAGTAACAGCTATGACCATTTAAGAACGTTAAGGTTTTGGTGGCGTAGAAAACCCAGTGTACCATGAGAAAAAAACATCGACCTGCAGCCAATACTTGGTGACTACCCCAAGTAGGCCTCGGATATATGAACCAGTGGTGGTAGGAGTGGGTCCTAGGGCTAGCGATCGTAGACAGTCAGACGCCTTAACCACTAGGCCAACGCGGCCCAAAGACTTTTCATGTACTTTCGGGTGGATTTTTTGTGGCCTTTTTGGTACGCCACTTTTTTCAAGATGTTGCATCTTTTAAAATTGAGATGTTTTAATGATTGTGTAATAGTATCGAACACACTTGTTGTGTTATACTTGAGATCTCCAGTACTGGTTATCAATCTAGTCATTTGATAAATTGACAATTAGTCTTAATTTTTGTGCTTGTATTTTGTTCCTGGTTAACTTAATGGTATAGGCGACATACCTGTAAAAACTAAGCTTCAAGAACAGCCTGCAAATTAAAACATACCGAGCACAAATAAATGTGATGTTATACGAACAGAAAGATTTATTATTGATTTTAACTTTATTTCACATTCACATCAACACTTAAGTCACCTTGCAAAGTTATGCATCTTGTTACTAAAGTTCCAGAAAGACAATATGTTGACCAATCTCATATCTTAACGATGACATCATACTTCGTTAAAAACGTTAAAGTATATGATTGGTCAACATGTTATCTTTCTGAAAATACGGTAACAAGATGCATTACTTTACAATGGGATTAAAGTGTTGGTGTGGAAGTGAAAGAAAGTTTATATCAACAGAGAAAACAGTGATGCAATCGGGGATAAATGGCCTAGTTTGCTTTCTCAAGAATTAAAATTTTGATTTTACTACAGCTACTGACATATAAACAGTCCATTATTACATTTGATACATAATGAAGACACAGTTTGTACCATTACAAGTAAAGAAAATGTCATCAAGTACATAACATAGCTTGGCATGTATCTATTACATTAACATGAACAAATGCATTGTTTAAACCATCCTCGATATCCAGGGGTGTAGAGAGCGAAAGTGAGCGTATCCACTGGAATATGTCATAGCCAAATTGAAGGCACGCTGCAAGCTATTTGATTGGTGTCAGATAAAAAAAAAAACACTGACCAATCACTAGGTTGATGAATGTCCTTTGAAGATTACAGAGGATCGACACCCGACTTCAAAGCCAGGAAGTTTTACCGGTATGCGACCGCGAGATGATTTTGATGTACATCAAAGGATCAAACTGTTCTTCTCTTGTCATCTTAAGTCTTCGATTTTGCTATTACATATTCCAGGGGTTGCAGAGAGCAAAGGTGAACGGAACCGTTGGATATCGACGATGTGTTTAATCACGACAATAATAGTTGGTCACAGTCGAACGTAAATAACAATATGGCAAATTGAGTTACATTGAACGAATTAAGGCTAACACTTGAAAACCGAGCGAAAAAAATCTGTTGGGCAATGTAAACCGTACCTAAGGAACCGTGCTAGTATAGCGAATGCCTTGAGGGATCTCATTCTGGACAAAAATGTTGCGTAATGCTGCGGTAATAACGTCCTGTTGAAGACTGCAATTTGAAAAGATATCACACTATTAAATTGTAAGGAAGGAAACAATGTAAAAGAAAAAAAAAATGAAAACCTTGGTCAACAAAATGCAATTGCTTTTTAAAGGACAAAAAAGAGTGTCCAACGTTTTACTTCATTAATATCACCTGACCCGCTGTATCCCACTAAATGATGCTAAAGGCATATAACGTGCCATTCTTCCCCCTGCAGAATCGGTTTTTTTTTCTTCTGTGTCTTCTGATCATGAGACACTGAGGGAGGCACGGTGGTCTAGTGGTAGGACGCCGGACTTGTGATCGAAGGGTTCGAGTCACGACACGGCACTGTGTTGTATCTTTGAGCGAGACACTTTACTCCGCTTGTTCAAGTCTACTTACATGTAGCTGTAAATAAGTTCGTGGTTGGGCAGTGCTAGAATTGTTGAATGCTAGCTGTTTGCGCCGAAATAGCTGTTCCGGTTGTATGATCCCCGGAGAGTTGAGAAAGGTTTTGGCTGTTTGCAAAGACTCTATAATCACGGATAATAATTTGTGAACCGCTTTGAGACGACCTACGAACTAGGTTGTGCTAATGAGGTATATAGGAACCTCGAATTACTATTGTTATTTATTATTATTAAGGAAGCAAAATGTATTTGCTGCCCATCGAATATCTGAGATCTTCGTTTTCTTACTTTCCCTAGAAACCTGTCTCCATATGACTTTAAACCACAAACAAAGAACTTGACTCGTTCATCTTTATGTCTACACATGGAAAGGTCTTACAGGCAAATATGACATCGTCAACAATCAAGAAGATTTTTAAGTTGATTCAAAATAGCATTATCAGGAACAAAGTAGACAGCTAAAACCATCATTATCAAAAAGAGGGAGGGGTGGAAATAAATAAATATCAAAGTTATAATAGACTAAACAAGGAAAAATACAAGAAAGATATATATAAACAAAATAGACGGGAACAATAGTTTTATTGGTAAGCTAACATTTTCTACATTAAGTATGACAGACTGAACAAGTTTTAATACCACGCGTTTTATGATATACGCTGAAAAGAAGTGAGTAGTAAATAATAATGGATGGCAATTTTACGTATATCACCGATGCATTTGAATGTGTGTTGTATACACGTATTTTTTCCCCATGAATAACCACAGTCCATGCAGATAGTGCGATCTGAATTTGAGAAACATATAAAGCTTCCAATCTGAGCACGCCATTCAAACGTTTAAATATACATGCACTGTAATACAGTTAACTATTGCCTTCAATGTCGTAACATAGGACCACTCACACGCATCTAGTTTCTATACCTGATAGAAGCTTTACTAACCTCATGTGACCAGTAACTTCATTAACACACCACGTTCAGCTGCCATTTTGAAACAAAGCATACAGCGATTGCGTGTAGGACTGTCACTTTGTACCACCTCTTACCATTATAACAGACGCGTGGGTGATATGGACAAATTGTACTAATAAGTAAATGGGGCGTTAATACAAACGTTAACACAAACGTGGATGTCATTTGAGACGTGTAGTGGCATATTGTTTCCTTGTTATCACCTGCTTCTTGCATTGTTTCACATTTGAACATAAAATTTGCGATTTCACATTACAAAATAATTCCGATAGCCATACCTAAAAGTCGTTGAGTGTTATGAATTTCAATAGCATTCTTCAACTTACCGAGCATTGTTAGTTTTAATTCGGTAAACTGTACTTTTTAAGTAAGCACTTAATTATTATTATAAATATGGGCCAGGTGCATTTATTTCTAACCTAAATACATCTAACACTTATCAATTATTGATTTTCATTGAAATGAATATCTGGTTATATGGACCTGAAAAAGGTATGTTGACCAAAACGAAGTCGAGGTAAATATTACTTTCCTAGTTTCATATAATCACATGTCCATCTAAATAAAAGTCTTTGATTGTTATATTAGATGCTAAATAATATTTTAATCATTAAACAAAACGGAATGTATGTAAATCATACAGGGCAACGTTGCAATTGAAATGACGTCATCAAGTGAACATTGATTTGTTGTTTCTAAAATTTGCAACACCGAGTAAATATCACAAATGAGCGATCTCCACGTGATTATGATTCAACCGATGAAGATGTAGGACAACTTTGTGTCATATAATATAGATAAACACAAGCATACGTAAATTGCTCTTAAGCTATTGTATTTCTTAGATAAAACAAAATTAATAGAGAAAATAAAAGCGTTTATATTTGAAAACGAAATATTCAGGTAATATATATCCATGGGATATACTGCAACACACAATATCAAATATTTAATGAAATTCCTACGTCTCCTAGTGTGTGGGAAGGACAGTTCAGGTTAACGTCCTTGTTCACTTGTTTTACCGATTTGATTTGCTTTTTTTGTGATTTATCAACTCTTGTTGTGGCTGTTGCTTTACCTGTTGCTTTAAGTGTGGTATATTAGGTCAAAATTTACACAAACCAGCATAACCAACTTATAACCAACATATATACATTTATTTACAACCAAGCAAATCATAAAATATTCAAAAAAAACAAAAAAAACACAAACAACTACACAATGACACTGTTCAACAATCTTTCAATTACTCCTAACAATACATTGATCCCAAGTTTACACTTTGCAAATACTTCACCATACGCAAACAGTTATAGCTTATACAGCCCATAAAGTGATATTACAGTCTCTGGGCAGGTATTTCACAGTATCAGAGGACACCGTAGTTTTATAGTTCACACGTATCCAAGAATGACATGTATATGTCACACATGACTTCTCTCCATACTGTTGAAATCATTCCAGGCTGGATCACAGTTCCAACTATCAAGGTCGACTCAAGGTCACACAAGGGTTACATCCAATTACAGCCAAACCGGCTCATACAGAAGGTCTATCTATGGTCGGGGTCACATAAAGAGGTTACATCAACTCCCAGGTAGCTTTACTCGGACACACAGTCCTCCGCAATATTTTGGCACGCAGCCTCATTGACACAGTCAACAGAAACACAAGGCACACACCCTCACAAAACAGCTTCGAAGCACACAGGTTAAAATTCACATTTACAGACACACAGCCATCATTAGCACCCAGCTAATACATTGTAGAGTTGAGCCCTAGACCACAACCTTCACTGTTAAAGTTCTGTTCGGTACTACCCAACCCTACCGTGGGTACATTGTAAAATGTCTGGTAATGGCATGCCTAGTATGTGTTCCTCACCTTACGTGAGTTACCTGAGACACCTACAGTCCCAACACTGGCCAAACCAGTTTTCAAACTCAACTAGTAAAACACTATAGTAAAACACTGTAGTAAGGAGTATCCTGACATCACCATTAAGCTTTTTATGCATTAAAACAACTGGAACAGAGACATCTCGCATGACAGTTTCGAAACGTGATCACCCTTAAGGTGAAGCAAGTAAACATCAATAATTCAGTTTGGGTCGTTTACTGCACTTTCTCCTCGTACGCATGTAGCTCATTTGCAAGGTTGTTTGACATTTCAATTATTTTAAATATCGATAACAATGTTAAAAGAAATACAATGCAGACAATGATTAAATTAAAAATACATTAAAACAGTTAAAAGTTTGTTTTCCGTAAACTTTGAAGAAAGAAACCAAAAACAAAACAAAAACAAAAGTACGAACTACCTAACACAGTTATACCTATTACTGGTATTTATTATTCCAAATTGAATTGTCGAACATCACAAATACAATAAAATTACTTAATTGAAAGCAATGTGAAAACAATACTTGAAAAACTCATCCGAATGATTTTAAGAGTACATATTCTCATTGTTTTGTACATTTCAGTTCGATCTCAATTATTTCGTTAGATAGTTATCATAAATGTCATAAACAAAAAGTTAAAAAAGGAGACACCCAAAAACAGAAAGAGAATACCGAAATGCACAACCATTCTCATGCTCAAGCATTGATTCTGTGCTCAAATCAATTTTCCTGTAACTTGCTTAATTCAGATGGATGAAAAGCTTAACAAAAGTGTTCGACATTCAGTCTCTTTAAATTCTTTCAATTAGTGACCAAATGCTAATTTTTTAAACATTTGTATTGACTAAAAAGAAATTGGACTTTGATTTTTCCATGGGAATCGTTTCATGAATATGAGGCCTGATTTGATCGATTTTGAGTTGAGTTTTTTTGTTTTGTTGACCTTTCGGTATTCTCTAATGTTCTTCTGGATATATCTTTTTTCGTTGTTGATATTATCTTTTTGTATCGATTTTCTTTTAATATGGCCCCTGAGCAAACTACGTACAAAGTAAAGATTTGCATGGAGACCCACGAAAAAGCACAAGGAGAATAAGACCAGGCGTTTCGCGAAGGTAAGCGTCCTTTGCCTCATAGACGACACCTGCTATGTAAATATAGGTCGATGGCAGGTTATGTCACGTCCTCACATCGAGACGTCGTACAGTGCCAATTTAACAACAAGACACCCAAAAAATAAAATCAAGACCATTGACCTTCATATCACACAGAGAAATAGGATATCTCCCTGCGAAAATGAGATAACATTGGCACCTCCAATAAAAACAGACAATCCTGGAATTCCGGAATAGCTCGTGTTCCGTGCACTACATGTGGTACCCGTGATTATTGTAATCCAGTAATCATTCGCATGTAATGAATGAAACATGAGTACAAATAAATATATCTTTTTACGATCCTAACAACAGTAAAGAGTCTACCACGAGAGACTATATACATGTCTTGAGGTTTAGGGCACCACTACATCATTTTTATCAGTTTTACGCATTGATATTAAGAGTTATAATATTCTCCCATTTATATAATCGACCAAAGTGATTGATGCTATATTGGTTAAGTGTAGGGTTTACATTGTAAAATTTACAAGTTCTACCTCTGCAGTGTTTTTTTCTGCTGTATGGCTTTTATTTCTATTTTCAAACAATCAAATACCTAAGTTTATGAAATACATCGCAACACATGGTATTTATTATTGATCAGGAGGCACGATAGACTAGTGGTAGAACGCCGGGCTCGTGACCGAAAGGTTGCGGGTTGAGTCACGGCACGTTACTGTGTTGTATCTTTGAGCAAGATACTTTACTCCGCTTGTTCCAGTCTTCTCGGCTGTAAATGAGTACGTGGTTAGGTAGTGCTAGAATTGTTGAATGCTAGCTGTGAGCGCCGAAATGGCTTACCGGCTGTATGCTCTCCAGGGAGTAAAGAAACATATTGGCTGGTTGCAAAGGCCCTATAACCACGGATACTAATTTGTGAACCGCTTTGAGACGACCTACGAACTAGTTTGTGATAAAGCGGTATATAAGAACCTTTACATATTATTATTATTGCTTCTTTTGAAAAATGAATTAATCAATCATTTAACAATAATGAAAATGATTACAAAACAGTCTAACTCGTAGGTATCCTTTATGGTAAATCGTTGGTGACCTACATACTTACTCCAATTTGACTATAAGACTCTTTCATATGTACCGGAGGTGGATAGAGAATTCCTCCCGAGGGCTCATGAATTTGGGTAAAACCCGAGGCTTTGCCAAGGGTTTTATCCCAATTATGATTTCCGAGGGAGGAATTCTCTATACACTTACTGTTACACATGAAAGATTATTTTGCTCTCATATCTACCATATAAAAAAACAAATACTTCACCTCTTAATATCCACAGACGATCGCCATCTCCCAGGTTTTTAAATACTTTCTCGGTGGTTTAAAAACAAAAATAGCAGTAGAAATGAATTCTCCATACCCTCCAACCGCAACGGTGTTGCAAACATAAACACTCAATGGTTTAGTTGTTATTCAACTTTCTTTTTTCCATTCGACATTTTTTAAGCGCCATCGTTGAATCTCATCGCTACTTACTGTACATCTCATTTAGTTTTAGTGCGCAGGGAAATAAAGTTCCTAGTTGAAATTAGAAAACAAAATATGTTTTTGTTGTCAAATTTTTATTCGATTATGATGATTACTCAGAAGCATAAACAGTAAAACCACGTGTCTTTGTTTATGTTTACGGTACACACACTTGTCGAAGACGACGTAAATTGTTGACATTAGGAGTTGCTCTCCTTAGTTTGTATATCACAACGCGATGTGATTAGCCCATGTAAGATAGACTCAGCAAGCATGGTTATCTTACATGGCCAGCATTATCTTACATGACCGGATATGAGAGAAAATGATATGTTTCAACAAGTACTGCTAAAATCACATTCACATGCAGTGTCTTACAGATGTTAGAGTTTACCTTACCTTTATCTTTTTTCTAGGATATTATTATTATTTTTACGTTGTGACTGTGAATTTCTATTGGTCAATATTTGCTGACCGGATGGTTTAGCTGGTCTGTGTATTGAGGCTTTGGTATATATTAAATAGTTTTCTATCGAATATCATATCCATATTTCATGGGTGTGGCAGAATATCATTGTTTGTCCCACGAATGCAAAGAACGAGTGAAAATATCAATATATTCTACCAAACATTGATATATAAATGCTATTCGAGTTAACATTTTCAAAAGCAATACAGCGCAAATATTGCTGCATCAGAAAGACGCGGGTATTAGTAGCGTATTAATTTACGTCAGGCGTTAATCACCCAACGCTTGACAATAAGGCAGAGCGCCATTTTTTATGGGAAACTCAAAGAAATTCTTCCGTTATCTGTTATTTTCTGGTACGAATTTCAGACTAAACTTATATAAATTGTGTACTTATGTTAATACAATAGTGTTTGCTGCAAAGGTGCTCCGAAACAACCGCTTATTAGGCCGTCATCTGAACTTAAGAATGAAAATCTACGCAGTGAGAAAAAAAGAAAAATAAGATTGGACTATATTAAAAGTGATATCTTTAAATATGAAAATATAACATTTTGTATACCTTATATAATTTTAATCAAGCTGATAATTCCTGATATTTCGCTGGTCAGAATGTAATAAACTGTCCTAGTAGATTGACGTTGATAATAATTTGTCCGTGTTTGTTGATTTTGTGATATTTTTTCCTTGTACAACGACGCTGGCGTACATGTACTTTTGTATTTTTGTATTTGTATCCTTCCAATACCTACCACATACAAACTCTGAACAAGTCTTAGGTCGAACTAAGATAGATAACATTGGGGATTACTATAACTAATGGAGAAGTGGAGAAGGCAAACGCTACCTTGGCTCGTTTTCATGAAACCTGTTTTATGTTCAAACCAAGATTCTGTACCCAAGTCTAATCTATCGTACCTGTGATAAATTAATAAAAAAAGATTAGATGCTTTGAAGAACTTGGAAGTAAATTGGAGAAACTTTTAAGTCAGATAATATTCTTAAAGTTTACTCTTGACTTTTTGACAAGGTTTATAGTTTAAGCGAGTTACAAGAAAGTTGGCTTGAGCACGAAATTCATGCTTGAGCAATATAAAGGTTTAATGAATACGGGTACAGATGTTGGAAAGGTGTTTGCAATGGAAGTCTAGGTCAAATGTCAATCATGTTTATGAAACAACAAGGCATGCTAATGACCTTAGTTAAATACATCAACCTTCATATCGCAAAAGGAAACATAATATTCCCAGCAGGATCAAGACGACGACCACAAAATGTCTTTTGAACCTTGTCCGTTAGCTGTCGATATCAATCATAAAATTCGAAATGTGATATTCAGTGCAAGCCATCGAATACCAAATCAACTGCAATATGTATACACAACAGGAAGCAGAAAAACAGACATATAGAGTATAGAAGCTACAAAAGTAATATTGAGTAAATTTTCGGTAAATTAGAAACAAAATGCACACTTATCAATTTAGATGCTACATGCGTACATGCTTGAAATGTAATTGGTTGCTGTCTTGCTGCAGTGTTTTGCTATTTCCTTGTTCATTAATGTTAACTCATTTAATGTATCACTTCAAGGAATTCCAAACAATATGAACTATTTGATTAAAACTGTTGCGGGTCATCTGTCTATTAGTCATCATTTGTGAAAAATTCATTTACAGTGTTGACTATATAAATAAACGCAAAAATGTCCCCGCAAGAAAAGAATGAAATGTGGATTGGGCAAGAACATTTTAAAAACATACCTTGTATATATGTGAATAGGTTTTTTCACTATCCACAAATAACCATAGATCAAAATGAACTATATTCATTTAAATAGACATATTCACTTATGCTTAATTATTTAACACCTTTTCAAAACATAACTTCACATTGTGAAACTGGTCTTAAATAAATATTTAAGCAACGATTAAAGCATTACTAAATAGAAGGAAAAAAAATTCGACAAGCAAAAACTGTTACTGATAGGAAAGTGTTAGGTATATCTCCAAACTAGCAGAAGCTTTAAATTCATCAAAGAGTAAATTATACACATTAAGCAACATATAAGCTAACCGCCAATTAGTGTGCACGTTGCAATGATCTGTCAAACGAAAACCAGACGTCAGCAATGAGGGCGAAATTTATCATTACAGCGAATATTTGTAAACAACATAATATACAATTAATTAAATGAGAAGGGCGAATGTAATATTGATGGAACGAGGACCATTAAGCTCACACTGTATTTAATATAAGGCAATACAACTTATTCATGTATGCCTTAATGTGTTTTTGCAGTAATTGCATGCATATAAAGTGGATTTGTGTTTTTACGCATTCCATAGATAAATCTGTACGACTTATGTAACGTCAGATGAAACCTATTGGAATCTATCATCTATCTATGGGTAGTCGGAAATGGATATTCTATCCGAGTGTGCAGAATTCGGGTCAGGGCCGAATATTTCCTGAGGGTCTAACATAACATTTTACACCTTTGGATAGCATTTCCATATTCAAGATACTTGCATAATGATTGACATTTTCTTTATTACTATTTTCATGAAAGTTTCGAAAAAACCATAGCATAGTCAATACAAGTGCAAATCTAGATAAAGCAAAATTTCTATAAAATGTGTACACAAACTGGCGCCATAATGTAAAGAGGATACTGTGAGGGAAAATCAATAGGGGAATATTAACGTGTCCACAAATATGAATAAAGGAAAAACAATGATCAGATTGATATATATATATATATATATATATATAAACTTTTACAGCGCGTTGTAATTATACAAACCTACAAGAGATAGTTAAAATACACAACATTTATATAGCGCTCTATTCCGTCTTTGCGTATTGCAGAGTTAACTTCTCTTCGGAGCAGGTATTGATTGTTACGTCATTGGTTTGTGTGAGAAAATTACGACATTTTTTCAAAAATTGATGACGTTACTCTCACAAACAAGTGACATATAATTTGTAAATTGCTCTAAAGCGCTTTACAACATATGGATAAGAGAAATAGTTATTAATGTAAATCAAAAAAAGAAGAACCTTACAGTCCTTTTTATACATTTAAGCAAGCAATGTGCACATAATTGAACAAATAAAGGGTGGTAATTACATGACAAGGATTCTAAAATGCAGACGTGAAGAGGTGAGTTGTGTTATTTGAGAGATCAGAGTTCTTACGTATTGCTCGTGATGCCATTCCGTTGCATTGTCATAACCATAAGGATGCTTGCTAATTCATGTTCATAGCTACTTCATCAGTTTAAGTGAAATAGTGTTTGATATCGATATTTAACGACATGCCCATTGCGTTTCAACGAATTCATATCGGGTACCACATTAGTGCACACATACCTACAATGTGACGAATCTGGTTTTTTTTTTTTAAATGTAGCTTGATGTTAATTAAGGACCATTTTAATGGTCGTCATTATAATTTCACAAAGAAACATTCTATGTGCTTGTTCAATATGAATATCGACATCGTCGGTGGATATTGTCAATGAAAGCAGGCGACGCCGATACAACTTAACGTATTTCACTTGTACATTGTCATTTTAACGGTTTACATGTAAATTATTTTCTTTTAACACATATTTTGCCTGATTTAATTATAATAATTATAATGTGAGGTTCTGATAAACCGCTTTATCACAAACTAGATTGTAAAGGTCGTCTCAAGGCGGTTCACTAAATATTATCCGAGGTTATAGGGCCTTTGCAACCAGCTAATATCTTTCTCAACTCCCCGGGGAGCATACAGCCGGTGCTGCCATTTCGGCGCTTACAGCTAGCATTCAAAAATTCTACCACTGCCCAACTACGTTTTCATTACCAGCTGAGTAGACTGGAACAAGCGGAGTAAGTCTCTTGCTCAAGGATACAACACAGCGTCGTGCCGTGACTCGAACCCGCAACCCTTCGGTCACGAGCCCGGCGTCCTACCACTAGACTACCGTGCTTCCTTTCATTGGTGTTGTTTTCGGGTGGCGGTTTTGTTTACTCTTCATTATTCTGTTGTTGAATTTGTTGTTGTTGTTATTCTTCTACAGAGAGGTACAAATAGAACGATATCATATTACATTTACAAATCAATGGAGGTGTTGGAAGGACGTTAAACCCTAAACAAACAGCGTGGGAAATGGTGCATTATTAATTAAAAGTCAGAGGGTAAAAATTAGCAGTGAAACATATTTAAGTTTTAGTTACCAAATAAAAGGGAGTCGTATCGCGTGTTGTAGCGCAAATGCTACTATGCGGGTTTTTAATGGACTTAAGTATGCATTGTTCATTCATTGCAACTATCCCAGTTATCAATTTGATGCCGTGACATTATAAATGATACCGTTGGAAGCACGGTCCCACTACAAACAGAACACATTACATCTCGAGCACACACGCAGGCATACACACACAGGGAGATATTAGCCAGGTGGCATAGGACTAGTACTTAGCACCTGAAACGGCATCTCCTGCGAATTCCACAAAATTGTATTGATTAATGTGTATGCTAATTGTATTAATTGTATATCTTTGTATTGTAAAGTGCTTTAGAGTTGGCTTGTGTTAGCTAGATAGGGCGCTATATCAAATGTTGTATATTATTATTATAATTATTATTACTAATTGGATTTTACTAAAAGTTTATACTGTGTGTTTCGGCGATGATGCGGACAACGCCTCCCCTTCTTTTTCACTACCGTCGTTTTTTCCTTGTACCCTTTTTAATGTTATCCATGTAAATATTTCATAGTTTCCATGTTTAAAAAAAAAAACGTTGAACATAAAGACTTCACGAGTTTAACCTTGGAAACTATATAACAACCAAAATTTCATTACCTACAACTGTTCATGTCTTGAATGCACTATTAAATTGTGAATACAGTAGGATTTGTTTTTGAAAAACAACAACATTACATTTGTTGATTTTATAAACATCTGTTTTGTCTGATGCAGCTGACCCGACTCGAAAGCATGCAGTTTCCAGGGTTTCCATGGATCCCGGTCTCTTTCTACGGCGGGGATGTGTCATCTTCAAAAGTCAGGTATAGGTCATATGAACATCAGTAATGCGTTCGTAATTCAAAGGATTAAAATATATATTAAAAAAGAAAGAACCATGACAAAAGTACGTGATGTTTATCTGTTTTCATGTCTGAACAATGTCACCAAATCTCATTGTGAGTTATCAAAATGATTGGTTTTGACGTTGCACTCCAATACATTTGGTAATTTTAACAATCAAAGAGAACCCTTTATGAGTTATCGTGTTTTGATATTTTTTTCTTCTAGCCAAACTGTTTACTTGCTAATATTGTTAGCGCGGTGTTTGCCGATTTTTTTTATTTTTACAATGCATGACCGAGATTGAAAACATCGCCGTCACGATGCAATGACCTAATTACATTCCAAAACCTTTCAAACCTAAATGGGCGATTTTGAAAAAACTTAATGCATCCAGGGTTAACGTCTTTAGAAATAAGAAAGACGACTACCGTGTTAATTAGGCTATTCATACGGTAGACTTTAAGTGATTCAGAGTACTATTCGTTCAATACATCCATTACCTGCAAAGCTGTGTTCGAGTGTTGTACTCTTATTTCTGCTACAATACGTACGGAGTCATCATATTCGTGTGTTTCTACAAAGTCGTCTATTTCGTGCACAAATTTCTCTTATTTCTATAATCAGTCACAAATATTGTACGCTTAACTCATCCCTGCGTTAAATAAAGAGTCATCTATGGCGTGTTCATAGTTCTCCTCTGATTTTAATAAAATGTCAGATATTGTGTACCTTCTTAACCCTGTGTTGATAAATAGTGATACAATTCGTGAACGAAGGTCTCCTCTTTCATTGGTAAAAAGTCACCGAAATGGAGTACATTCTGTACGTACTTAAACGCTGTGTTAATAGAAAGTCATCAATTTCGTGAACAAAGTTCTCCTTTTACTTTGATAGTGAGTCGCCAATATCGTGTACTAAATTCAAACCTGTGTTGAGAGAAAGTCATCAATTTCGTGAACAAATTTCTCGTATTACTTTGATAATGAGCCGCCAATATCGTGTACTAAATTCAAACCTGTGTTGAGAGAAAGTCATCAATTTCGTGAACAAAGTTCTCTGATTTTGATAAAAGTCACCAATAATGTGACTTAACTCAACCCCGTGTTGATAGAAAGTCATCATCTTTGTTAACAAAATTTGCCTTTTATTTTGACGATGAGTTAAAAATATCTTGAATTTAATTCAACCCTGTGTTGATGGAAAGTCATCAATTTCGTAAACAAAGTTCTCCTTTTACTTTCATAATGAGTCGCCAATATCATGTCCTAAATTCAACCCTGTGTTAATAGAAAGTCATCAATTTCTTGAACAAAGTTCTCCTTTTACTTTCATAATGAGTCGCCAATATCGTATACTAAATCCAACCCTGTGTTGATAGAAAGCCATCAATTTCGTGAACAAAATTCGCCTTTTACTTTGATAATGAGGCGCCAATATCATGTACTAAATTCAACCCTGTGCTGATAGAAAGTCATCAATTGCGTGAACAAAGTTCTCTGATTTTGATAAAAGTCACGAATAATGTGACTTAACTCAACCCCGTGTTGTTAGAAAGTCATCAACTTTGTTAACAAAATTTTCCTTTTATTTTGACGATGAGTTAAAAATATCTTGAATTTAATTCAACCCTGTGTTGATAGAAAGCCATCAATTTCGTGAACAAAGTTCTTCTTTTACTTTGATAATGAGTCGCCAATATCGTGGACTAAATTCAACCCTGGGTTGATAGAAAGTCATCAATTGCGTGAACAAAGTTCTCTGATTTTGATAAAAGTCACCAATAATGTGACTTAACTCAACCCCGTGTTGATAGAAAGTCATCAATTGCGTGAACAAAGTTCTCTGATTTTGATAAAAGTCACGAATAATGTGACTTAACTCATCCCCGTGTTGATAGAAAGTCATCAATTTCGTGAACAAATTTCTCGTATTACTTTGATAATGAGCCGCCAATATCGTGTACTAAATTCAAACCTGTGTTGAGAGAAAGTCATCAATTTCGTGAACAAATTTCTCGTATTACTTTGATAATGAGCCGCCAATATCGTGTACTAAATTCAAACCTGTGTTGAGAGAAAGTCATCAATTTCGTGAACAAAGTTCTCTGATTTTGATAAAAGTCACGAATAATGTGACTTAACTCATCCCCGTGTTGATAGAAAGTCATCAATTGCGTGAACAAAGTTCTCTGATTTTGATAAAAGTCACCAATAATGTGACTTAACTCAACCCCGTGTTGATAGAAAGTCATCAATTTCGTGAACAAAGTTCTCTGATTTTGATAAAAGTCACCAATAATGTGACTTAACTCAACCCCGTGTTGATAGAAAGTCATCAACTTTGTTAACAAAATTTGCCTTTTATTTTGACGATGAGTTACAAATATCTTGAATTTAATTCAACCCTGTGTTGATAGAAAGTCATCTATTTCGAGAACAAAATTCTCCTTTTATTTTGATAATGAGTCACCAAAATCGTGTACTTAATTCAACCCTGTGTTGATAGAAAGTCATCTATGGCGTGCCCCACTGTATTTTATTAACGTCACCAATATTATGTACCTACTTCACTCCTGTGTTCAGCGAAAGTCATCAACTGCGTGATCAAAGGTCTCCTCTGATTTAGATAATTCGTCACCAATATTGTGTACTGATCTGAACCTCGTGTTGATAAAGAGTCATACATGATATGCACACAGTTATTACCCTCTGATGATAACAGAAACCATCAATGATTTATTATAAAATCCCGTTTGATTTATATAAAGAGGCATAAAGGGTGCGAACTCGTTTGTTCTGTGATGTTTATTAAGAATCAAAGATGTGTACTATTTCTCTTTCGTTCTCCTTTTATACTTTTAAGTAGTAAATAGTATTTTTGACTGATTTCCCCTTTCTCAAATATATAGATTACATTTTGTATAAGACTCCTTTATGCCCAGCGGTGTAGGATAGGGAAATTCCACCCGAGAGGTTTTCAAATTTGGTAAATCCGAGGGTTTTGCTAAATTTGAAAATAAAAGTAGGTACACATAAGATTGTGTATACACCAATATACCATTGTAACATATACGTTGCATGAAAATATAATTGAACGATATGTGCAACATTCTTATATATCACTTAGTGATCTGTGTTGCATCATAACATACAAATGAATTATATGTATTACAATAAACATATCATAAGCGGGACGATTTCAACTTTCCTGTCAAGAACTTTTCTTTTCTTGATAGCAACACTCGTGCTTCCATCTCCTGTAAAGTTTACTTGTCGCAAGTGATTTGACATTCAAGAAGTTGCTCAGAATAGCATCACTTCCGTGATAGTTGTCAGCTGCTGACGGATTAAACTTCAACGTAGGGTTTCAAAATATGCAGGGTGATGCTGACTGTGGACAAGGTTTAGGGTCGCCAAAATGAACTTAGTAAGAAATATGCTTTTTCTTAGTGTAACATGAAAGTTAATGTTTCTGATTATTCTTCTAAGTGCGCCTTGTGGTATTTGTTGTCAACACCCGAGTTCTCGATGTTTGGATGTGCCATTCCTTTGATTTGACCTATATTTACATGACGTGTGTCGTCGATGAAACATAAGACGCTTACCCTTGCGGAACTCCTATCATATTCCCCCAATACTTTTTCAAGGATATCCAAGAAACTTATCCCCTGCTCAAAATTTTCGATTTTGAGCTGGAACTATTATTTTTTATAGTTCGATATGCTCTTTTTCTAACTGAGATACGTTTGTATAAAGGAATGCATGAACATGTTACTGTATTTTAACACTTGCGGTGTTGTAATTTGGTTCTTAAGATTAAATTTTCTACTGTTGTAACCGCTTACTATTTGACGGCCATGCTTGCTTACTGACTATACCGGAAGCATCTTGGAGTAAACATTAACACATGTAGGAGGGAGTGTTCATTATTCTGTAAACAATTACTCATCATAACACATGTTATATAGTACAATACAGCCAAATGAGTTACATGTATGTACCAATGACGAACATGTATGAAAATAAACGCTTATATATGTGCGTTTTCGGTATGTTGTGTTGGACTATACAATATTTATGAAACACTTAATAACTCGTCTTCCTAAAACATTTGCTGCTGCATTTAGGATACTTCAAAAAATGTCGAAAAAAAAGTCAGAATAGTGTGTAGTAATAATTTACGTAATTGTCCGTTATCAACCGTTAAAATGAACGCCAACTGATGTATCACAATAATGTATTTGATTTTTTTTTTATTGAATATCTAATTCTGAGTTTTCTTTCATTTCACGATCAAATGTGTCTTTGATTCGTCAAATTGGTATTTAAAATAATGAGAGAATATCGAAGCGTCAGTAAAACTATAATTTGAATAAAAAAAATGATGAGACGAAGTCAAAAAATGATCACAAGGGTTGATGAGAGCTATTCTGCTACACCACCAGCTACCCCACCAGCCCTCCACCAATGAGTCGCGGGTTCGAGACCTACGTAGGGCAGTCGCCAGGTACTGACCGTTGGTCGATGTTTTTTTCTCCGGGAACTGTGAGTTGTTACTAGCATGTTGTCAAACATATGTAGGTTAATTTGTTCTGACGTCTTTCGTCGAAACGTGATAATTAGGTGTAGCATTTAAATACATTATTACACTCGTCAGTACATACACAAAGTACCTTTAACATTTGCAATACTGACGTTATATATACGATTATCATAAGTCGTAAGTGTTACAAACGTAATCTCTTATACTGGTTTGTGTTTCAACCTTCTTCTAAAAAAAGTGAACCAATGTTCCATTAAATAAAAGTATCATAGTTCTAAAAATGTTCAGGGGCTGCGATGGCCAAGTATTAGGGCGATTTGCTGTCTGGAGCACTAGCCCTCCAATACTGGTTCGCGGCGACGTGGGGCACTTACCAGGTACACCGCCGCAGGTCGGTGGTTTTTCTCCCGGTATTCCAGTACTCCTCCACCACTAACACCTGGCACATCATTAAATTACTATAGCTGTTAATAGGACAAAAATCACAAGCAAACCAAATCGAGTCTATAGATTTCCCTTAATTGTCATGAAATTTTATGTTTTAGCAAACATTCCATCTTTAACGAATTACAATAGTCAGCTACAAAACACCGAATATTTTTGCGTAGCGCTTTTTTCGCGCTTCCAGTGAATTGACCTGACGACGAAATCGACTATGTAACGAAAATACCTAGATCCAGGCATTACAGCAAGTTTTAAATTGGCACTAAAACAAACAGCGATTAAAAGGACCGCGTTCTTTTCACTTAATTACAAAAAATCCTCAGGAATCGAAAAGTTAATGCCACCAAAAAAATCCTTATATTCCATTTTAAGAATAGTTTACTGTTAAAATGTTGACATGGACACCTTAAAATGTTAAATCGGCTTCAAATACCACACTTGCATGTCAAAAATATAACAGACAGACCTCTTTCTCACAAATTGAATAAGTTTCTCGCTGACAACGCTTAAATGATCCTGCGCGATATTTATGAGTGCAAAATAGATAGTTAACATGTGGTAATTTGTTTTATTATGCTAATTCCTAACATAATTGACAGGTTGGTCAACGAGAGAATCATTAAAGATTGTTCTGTTTTATGTGTATATCTTACAGCTGACGTGCAATAGCATTTGAAATAATCTTCATAAAATTTAGATAAATTAACAAATATGGACTATTTTCTGGCGTTACCATTTCCGGTTAAAATGTTAAAACCGCCCTCCTTCTCAAATGCTTGTAGTATTATTTGATATTTCTTTCCTTTTGTTTTTTTCGTTTCGAACGTTGTTCTTCAATTGTAATGATTAAAATAAACGTCAGGATAAATAACAGTAAAAACTATTTTCTTGCAATACAATATTTAATTAACAATATATAAACATCAACGTAACAATGCAACAAAGTAATTCATAATTCAACGAAACGTTTGTAATGTACAGACGCGGTCTATAATCCTCGCGGAGAAACAGAGCGTCATTTCGACCCAGTCATTATGATAAACGTCAGCATACTGCGCATGCTCAACCCTCCTTAGAGTATGTTCCACTAACTTGATGAAGTATCTATTTCTTATCTAGTTCATGTATTCCTCTACTGAACAAGTAATCCCAGAATGACTGGCGTTTTTTAAACTTATTTTAGACGTCCGCACAATGCTGATAAAGGTAATTATATATAGATAATTACAAATACAAATGTAAAATTCTTTCTTTTTACGTTAAACAACTTTGTAAGTTAATTTAAGTGGGGTTAGAATTGTAAACGTTTTGAGTTTTTAGCAGATCTGTAATAATTTTTGTCGTATTTTTTGTGCATATGTATACCTTAAATTTATCACAACAACAATTAAATGAAGTTAAGAGAGGGGTAGTGAATACATTTCCCTGGTGTAGCGAATTAGTTTAAAAAATGTACAGACATCATACAAACGTATTTTATAAGGCACATTATGCCAAAACAAGTATTTATGTTTACAAAATAATAATTAAAAATGGTATGTGACAACACAGGACAAATTTTCTATACAGAATCATGATTACACACTTGCCTTAATGACTTGAAAAGTATAAAATATTATGATACCAAGCCAAAAACATATACAAAAACACCTGAATGCAAAACGATTTATACAAAATACAAAATCTTAAAAAATGCAGACTGATATAACAGATTCACATACCGTCCCACTAGGCCTTACCACTAGGTAGACACTAGGTAGACAGTATCAACGATTCACATACCGTCCCACTTGGCCTTAACATTAGGTAGACGGTATCAACGATTCACATGTCGTCCCACTAGGCCTAACCACTAGGTAGACGGCATAAACGATTCACATATCATCCCACTAGGCCTTACCACTAGGTAGACGGCATAAACGATTCACATATCATCCCACTAGGCCTTAACACTAGGTAGAAGGTATAAACTATTCACATGTCGTCCCACTAGGCCTTAACACTAGCTAGGCTGGTGGTATAAACGATTCACATACCGTCACACTAGGTCTTAACACTAGGAAGACGGTATAAACTATTCACATGTCGTCCCACTAGGCCTTAACACTAGCTAGGCTGGTGGTATAAACGATTCACATACCGTCACACTAGGTCTTACCACTAGGTAGATGGTATAAACTATTAACATATCGTCCCACTAGGTCTTAACACTAGGTAGATAGTAAAAACTATTCACATGTCGTCCCTAGGTAGACGGGATAGACTATTCACATACCGTCCTTCTTGGCCTTAACACCAGGCTGACGGTTTGAACGATTCACATACCGTCCCACTAGGCCTTAACACTAGCTAGGCTGGTGGTATAAACGATTCACATTCCGTCACACTAGGTCTTAACACTAGGACGATAGTAAAAACTATTCACATGTCGTCACTAGGTAGACGGGATAGACTATTCGCATACCGTCCTTCTTGGCCTTAACACCAGGCTGACGGTTTGAACGATTCACATACCGTTCTACTCGGCCTTGACACTAGGCTGACGGTTTAAACGGTACACTAGGCTGCATTGGTATAAACTATTCATTACTAGTCACATTAGGTTTTATCGTTGGGCATGAATATGTAAACCCTGAAAATTGTACATGTGTTATAAAAAGGTCAATCAAAATAGATAGAAATTTTACCGAGGCAACAGATGCAAAAATATATATTAAGCCGAAAATGTTACCGATAAAACAGATATAAAAATAGATATTAAAAAATAAATTTTACCGAGGAAAGAAATGCAAAAATACATATAAACATAGCAATGTTACCGAAGAAACAGATACAAAAATAGATATAAAAAACCAGATAATTAGAAGAAAAAAAAAGAAAAAAAATGTTATCAGGAAAAGAGGTACAAAAATAAATATAAAAAACAGATAAACAGAAAAAAAAGAAATAAAATGTTATCAGGAAAAGAGGTACAAAAATAGATATAAATAACGTAATCCTATCAAGAACAGAGAGAAAAATAGATGTTTATATAGAAATGATACAGATGAAACATCATATTGAGGAAACAAATACAAAAATACATTTTATTACAGAAATTTTCCAAGGAGAAAATAAAAAAAAAAGGTATTCATATAGAAATGTTTTCGAAGATACAGATACAAATTAATAGATATTAATTACATGAACATGAACATGTAATTATTTACAATTACCTTAAAAAAATTACAATACAAAACCTTACAAAATTTAACTTGTTGGATTCGTCATTTTGCTTCAAATCGCGTGTAAGTATGGTACGTTTCCTATTTCTTCAGTGTCGAAACTGCTTTGTCAGAAACTGGGGGTGGTCATGGCGATGAACACCTAACGCCGTTGAATCCGGGCCTTCAACGATCTAATGTTAAGAGAAATTTTCTACTATGAACCATTCCATAACATCAATAGACAGAGTTGCTTACTATCCAATATGGTTCGTTCTTTTATAATGAATGGATTTTAAGTTACTTTTGTGCATTTTTTAATTAATCATATAATAAAAGTCATAAGAATATATGACTTACAATGCATTTTTTACATTGAAAACATTGACACTTTTATTTCAATTTATTATATCTATAATGGAATATTTGTAATCGATTATTGGAATCAGAAAGGTTAAACCGAGCGTTTTTTCGATTATAATCGATTATCATCCCATCACTACTTGGAATATAACATATATTAGCACTGTTCGGTATTGCACAGGGGACATAACTCTATCTTCACATCCGGAAAGACCATCGTCGATACAGTCGGATGGGAAGGTTGGTTACTACATTATCGATGATATTCAATTATTCAATCAATATTTCAAATAATGACAAATATGTTATTTTATATCTTTTATACTTTGCAAGTAGTCATAAAATAAATATTTGTAATTTGGTTGTGCAATACCATAAAAGATAAGCTCATTTGTATCTTTTTTTTAAGATAAAATGTCGTTTCAGAGACGCTCTTTCTCTCCCGATTTGAGTTAGTTTTCAATACGAAAGTCACGTGATAGGGGTCATGTGCACTTCCGGTAAACAGCTATTTTATTGTGTAAAAGACGTACAATGTATAAGAACGGGTTTTTTCTTCGTCATATCGTAAAATCACACTAATGGGAAACGGTCTTGTATCACACATTTCGAGCATTTGATATTGTTAATTAACAACTTTTAAATAGATATTTTGACATGTGTAGTATGCAAGTAATCTTTATTTGAGTTTAAGGAAATGTATCATATATTTAGGAAACACAATTAAGTAACAATAAAAAAACACACACCTTTTGTCAAAGTCAGAGTAGTTTAAGATCCGCTGGCTGTTGTTGTTGTTGGTGCTGTCGTAGTTTCTATAAATAAATAAATATTGAATTGAATGGAAATATGCCCATTTGATTAATATTGAATTTGATTTTAAAAAAAGATTTTAAACTTACGAATTTTATTATTCAATAACTTTTGACTGTGACATTACATTGCAAATAATAAAACTATCACCATTTGTTACAGCTATTTAAGAGATACCTAGTCCTGATTTGATAGATTTCTAGAAAGTATTTCATAAAAAGAAAGTTATACGCATTAACATATTGCAAAATGTGCTTCTACAATGACATTCTGATTTTTGGTTCAGAACAAAATTACTGGTTTTAAGAGAAAAAAAAAGTAATGTAACGCCATACAAAATCACTTTAAGTTTCTGAACATTTTAAGAATGATTGTTATATTCATTTTAACTGTATTCAATGTTACATTACATGTACCCTCAATTCCAAAAGTAAGGGATTGTTTCTTATGGTATACCTTCATATCAAATTATTTAATTATTCATTATATTTTTTATTATAATTATTATCATTTACGGGTTCTGGTGTATAAATACATCTGACCCCCCAAATTGTTTTCTTCAAATGTTGATTAACACTTAATGAACAGTTGCTTAAAGAACGTTTATGCAAAAATAGCACACGCATGTATTGGAAAGAGAATTGCTTGTTTGAAGAATTGATATTTTCTTACCTATTTCCTCACACCTGTCCCCCGTGTATCCGTCTGCGCAAGCGCAGTAGAGGTTTCCCCGACTCAACGAACAGGTTCCGCCATTTTTGCAATATGAAGAAGTACAGGAAGCTTGGTAGCAACAGAGAAAAAAGTAAAACTGTGAATTTTCTCGATCAAGCCGTTACAGTATATATTTAAAGAAAACTATTATTTGAGAAATTGAATCCTGAAATAAGTTATATATATAATATTATTCTGTTTCCTCATACACAATACATCTCCAGCACACGCAGGCAAACACACATCATAGGGAGATATTAACCAGGTGGCATATGCTTAGTAGTAGCGCCTGATAAGGCAACTCATGCGAATTCCTTAAAAATTGAATTGCTAAATTCAGGGATTGACACTAACACTAGTCCCCTAGTCCTAGACTAGTAGATTTCAGAAAGGACTAGTGAATCACCTAACCTAACTGGTCCTTTGGAATTGTGAAAAATACGGTTATAAAATAAGAACATTTCTTTTTAAAATTTAGAAAATTCCTAAAGGTAAGATATATTGCATGATGATTGTCACAATTTTCCTAAAACTTTACCATATATTTATGGTAGTAGTTATTTTAAGTCTACTTCAGTACTGTCAAATCCTTTTGATGTTTCGTGCTGTAGATCGCATTTTTTTCCTTATCAGGTAATCTTGGACTAGTTACATTGACAAAGAACTAGTAAGTAATCTATTCAACTAGTCCTGTGGACTACCAAACAAAAAAAGTTAGTGTTTTCCCTGGACTAATTGTATTAAATATATATATATACTGTAAAGCGCTTTAGAGTGACATATTTAAGCTAGATAGGGCGCTATACTTAATGTTTCATATTATTATTATAGATGACATTGGTTAACATTGACGTTGACACTAGACATTCGTCCAGATTAAGCTGAATCAGTACATTTATCAATCGAGGGGAAACAGTAATAAACTCACGTAATTTTCTATCGATAATCAGTGAAAAATTGGTATTGGAACTGTATGGTCACGAAGGTACAAGTGCTACCAGAAAAGATGTATGCATACTGTACAAGGTAAACCGCACCCATTTATATCATTACTCCTATATAAATTGGTAAAATGTAGTTACAGTAAAATATACATTGCATTGCACCATACAGCTATTTCTGCCTTGTATGACTCATCTGTGATAGCAATGGGTAAGAAGGTGGACTTCCAATATGGCTAAACTACTGTTCCAGCAGAGGGGGAGTGCAAATAACCAAATAATTGTACAAAAAGTTTGATAATTACTGGAATGATTTCAATCAGCATACTTTTCCAAATAGGTCATACCGGATATTATCAAACATTGAACTGTACTTTTTCCCTGTTTCGAACAAAGCATGGGTTTCATAATAATCGCCTGCCATGTGCGTACATAAACGAGTTTAAATCTACAAGTTTCAGGAGTATAAACCGACCATTATTTTGTGAAATACCTAGAGACTTGGTACGTCAAATGTGCTCTGTTGTACCTTTGTGTCACTATTTAACCTTTGACCATGACCTAAAATACCAAAGTAGAAAATTGGTACGCAGGCACGTCATATATAGGTGCTCTGTTGTACATTTGAACCGCTATTTGACCTTTGACCTAGACCTGAAATACAAAACTAGAGACTTGGTACGCAGACATTTCAAACATAAGTGTTATGCTGTACATTTGTACCGCTATTTGACCTTTGACCTAGACCTCAAATACCAAACTAGAAACTTGGTATGCAGGCATGTTATAAATAGGCGCTCTGTTGTACCTTTGTACCGCTATTTGACATAGGACCTTGACCTCATACATATGTGCTATTTGACCTTTGACCTTGATTTCAAGTGCCAAAATACAGCGCTGGATTTAATTAGCCACTGTGTCATGTAGGGAACCCATATTTCTTGATTTTGAATAATGCACGCTTTAAACAGTGTATGTACAAATATATGATTACAAATTACATTAAATCTTTAATAACAAAATACAGGCCCTTACACACATCGAACCATATAAAAATTGAATACTTACGCAACTTTGCCGATGTATGAACTGCCTGGTTAAATGCTAAAACAAATGGAAATAAATTTGATTTAAAGTATGATTAATCAATCATATATAAGTAGCAGTTAAAACAAATTATGTGTGTGAAGTAGTGATTAGTTTGTCAATAAAGTATATAATCGATCGATAAACATACAGAAAGCAATGTGAATTCGTGATGAATAATGTACGAATAATGGAAGCTCAAAAAATAAAATAATACTTGGTATCCATGTCACATGTAAATAACTTAATGAAGCTAATAATACAATATGTCCATTTCGTCAGCGCACTTATGTTTTTACCTGTAATCACCATAATATATATGCTACCTGTAATCAACATGCATATTATACATGCATAACCTGTTAATTAAAATACTATGTATATTTCCTGTAGCCAACACGCTATACATGCATATAAAAATCTTGATTGATCATTGAAAGAAACACTACTTTAACTGAACTTACAATACTACCTGTAATAAGAAAAATAACCTGCAGTCATCATCCTTATTATACAATAAATTACCTGTAGATGATATAACTATTAAATACATTACCAGAAATCAACGTACATTGTACTTATACAATGCATTACCTGTAATAATAAGTATATTGCAGGTATTTGTAGTAAACATAATAAGTATACAATTTATTACCTCTTTATCCTTTATACCTTTGGTCAACATGCTAGTTATATTACCTGTTATTAATATACTTGAAATTATACTAAATTATGTGTAAATTAATATACTAAATATATTACCTGTAGTCAACACAATAATTATATTACCTGCTATAAGTATTACCTGTAGTCAACTTACTAATTATTTTACATGTACCTGTTATTAATATACTAAATATATAACCTGTAGTCAACATATTAATTATTTTACCTGTTATTAACATACTAAATATATTACCCGTAGTAAACATATTAATTATATTACCTGGTATTAATATACTAAATATATTACCCGTAGTCAACATATTAATTATATTACCTGGTATTAATATACTAAATATATTACCCGTAGTCACCATACTAAATATATTACCCGTAGTCAAATACTAATTATTTTACATGCTATTAACATACTAAATATATTACCCGTAGTAAACATATTAGTTATATTACCTGGTATTAATATACTAAATACATTTCCCGTAGTCAACATACTAAATATATTACCCGTAGTAAACATAATAATTATATTACCTGGTATTAATATACTAAATATATTACCCGTAGTCAACATATTAATTATATTCCCTGGTATTAATATACTAAATATATTACCCGTAGTCAACATACTAAATATATTACCCGCAGTCAAATACTAATTATTTTACATGTTATTAACATACTAAATATATTACCAGTAGTAAACATATTAATTATATTACCTGGTATTATATACTAAATATATTACCCGTAGTCAACATACTAAATATATTACCCGTAGTAAACATAATAATTATATTACCTGGTATTAATATACTAAATATATTACCCGTAGTCAACATATTAATTATATTCCCTGGTATTAATATACTAAATATATTACCCGTAGTCAACATATTAATTATATTCCCTGGTATTAATATACTAAATATATTACCCGTAGTCACCATACTAAATATATTACCCGTAGTCAAATACTAATTATTTTACATGTTATTAACATACTAAATATATTACCAGTAGTAAACATATTAATTATATTACCTGGTATTAATATACTAAATATATTACCCGTAGTCAACATATTAATTATATTCCCTGGTATTAATATACTAAATATATTACCCGTAGTCAACATATTAATTATATTACCTGGTATTAATATACTAAATATATTACCCGTAGTCAACATATTAATTATATTCCCTGGTATTAATATACTAAATATATTACCCGTAGTCAACATATTAATTATATTCCCTGGTATTAATATACTAAATATATTACCCGTAGTCAACATATTAATTATATTCCCTGGTATTAATATACTAAATATATTACCCGTAGTCAACATATTAATTATATTACCTGGTATTAATATACTAAGTACATTACCCGTAGTCAACATACTAAATATATTACCCGTAGTAAACATAATAATTATATTACCTGGTATTAATATACTAAATATATTACCCGTAGTCAACATATTAATTATATTCCCTGGTATTAATATACTAAATATATTACCCGTAGTCACCATACTAAATATATTACCCGTAGTCAAATACTAATTATTTTACATGCTATTAACATACTAAATATATTACCCGTAGTAAACATAATAATTATATTACCTGGTATTAATATACTAAATATATTACCCTATACTAAATACATTACCCGTAGTCAACATACTAAATATATTACCCATAGTCAACATACTAAATATATTACCAGTAGTAAACATATTAATTATATTACCTGGTATTAATATACTAAATATATTACCCGTAGTAAACATATTAATTATTTTACGTGTTATTAACATACTAAATATATTACCCGTAGTAAACATATTAATTATTTTTCCTGTTATTAATATACTAAATTTATTACCCGTAGTAAACATATAAATTATATTACCTGGTATTAATATACTAAATATATTACCCGTAGTCAACATACTAATTATATTACCTGTTATTAACATACTAAATATATTACCCGTAGTAAACATATTAATTATATTACCTGGTATTATATACTAAATATATTACCCGTAGTCAACATACTAATTATTTTACATGTTATTAACATACTAAATATATTACCCGTAGTAAACATATTAATTATATTACCTGGTATTAATATACTAAATATATTACCCGTAGTCAACATACTAATTATATTACATGTTATTAACATACTAAATATATTACCCGTAGTAAACATATTAATTATATTACCTGGTATTAATATACTAAATATATTACCCGTAGTAAACATATTAATTATATTACCTGGTATTAATATCCTAAATATATTACCCGTAGTAAACATATTATCTATATTACCTGGTATTAATATACTAAATATATTACCCGTAGTCAACATACTAATTATATTACATGTTATTAACATACTAAATATATTACCCGTAGTAAACATATTAATTATATTACCTGGTATTAATATCCTAAATATATTACCCGTAGTAAACATATTAATTATATTACCTGGTATTAAAATACTGTACTAAATATATTACCCGTAATAAACATATTAATTATATTACCTGGTGTTAATTTACTAAATAAATACTAATTTTATTGATGTTGTCTGTATTCACTATGTTAAATTAATTAATTTGTTCAACATATTCCTATGCTCTCATACATTATAATAACAGATATTTATCATTTGTTGTTATTATTTAGTATATAAATTATTTACTTTCAGTCAGCATATCAATTTCATACCATTTGTCAACATGTCAAGGTCAAACATCGCTATTTTGAAAAATGTAGAATCTCTTTTGCATTATTCAGCGTGATTAGTGTAGGAGATGTGATGAGCTCAATCGTTATAGCGTCACGTACATGAGGCACCAGTGAAGTCCGCCATAAGCAAGGGAGATAACTCAATGTCGTAGGTCTTACTTCAGAATTGGGTTTGTATAATATGAAAATCTCATTTTGTGTGATTAAAAAGATGTGTACTTACTATTTCTGTGGTGACATGTGTCGCTTGTGTGGTCAGACATAAGCAAGGGAGATAACACAGGTGTCCAACTACATTATTTGGTTTGTTAAATTAAAAAACGTATTCTCACTGTAAATTATGTCAGACTTTGAAGATGTGTGCTCAATCGTCTCCCCTCACATGTTTCACCAGTGAAGACTGCCATAAGCAAGGGAGATAACTCAGTGTCCTAAGTCTTACTTTATCATTAGGTTTAAATTTGTATGGGAGATAGCCCATAACAGGTGTCAAACTACGTTATCTGGTGTGTTGAATTTGAAACACGTTTTCTAACTGTAAATTACGTCAGGCTTTGAAGATGCGTGCTCAATCGTCTCCCCTCACATATTTCACCAATGAGGACTGCCAAAAGCAAGGGAGATAACTCAGTGTCCTAGGTCTTAGTTTATCATTAGGTTTGTATATGGCACCCTGGTAAAATACTAACCGCTTCTTACATCTCGGATAGGGAGATTTTCTTTAGCTCATTTGGTAGAGCGTAAGACTAGTTAACCAGAGGTCTCGGGTTCGACCCCTAGCGGAGGCATTGAAAGATATAATGACCCCTGTTACATATAATTTGAAAAACGCTGTTTTATTATTAACTATATCTTATTAAGTAGATGTGTACTCACACTTTTCCTGGTCGCAACTCTTGCCGGTGTGGCTCATAGTACAGGTACAGGAGAAAAACGGATCCGTGTTTATATTACTACAGGTACCACCATTTTGACAAGGGTTGTCAACACACTTGTCTACAATTCCAGGGGGGGAAAGCAGAACAGCATGCAGTTAATTTATATATCGTAATGACACAAAATGCAGCAAATTTCCTCCGACAACCTTATAAATGTCAAAACAATGGAACGACATTCCCAAATTATAATGTTCTATGTATAGTTAAGGATGCGAATGAATCTTTCATATATACTACTCACATTTTGCTAAGGATCACCCATACTTTGAGAAAATAAATCAAAATAAGGATAATTTATTTTCCTTCCGTACTATTTTGGGCGTATATGTTAACCTTCCAAATCGTCCTTTGTGGGTGTGTTCAGTCAACCATAAAAGCGCGTGCACGCTTTTCCACGTGTACACCCCTTTCAAAAGCTAAGCTAGGCTAGGTAAGGCGTTGTTGAAATTATTAAGGAAATCAATTTGATGAATATTCTTTGCATGTTTTGTTTTAATATGGCCAAAAGACAAACCAGACAACTGTTGAATGACGAAAAAATAAATAGAGGCATCGGAATGCTGCAAGCAAGCATGTCTCAACATCAGGTTGCAGCAAACCTTGGGGTGTCTCAAAGTGTGGTGGCAATAATGTGGAACCGTTTCCAAACTAACGGAAACCCTTCCAGATGTCATGCTGGATGTCGTTCTAGGGCTACAACGCAGCGCCAAGACCGATTTTTGCTCATACAGACACGGCGTCACAGGCTCCAGACTGCAACAGCTTTACGAAATGACCTCCTAAAGGCTTCTGGTACCCGGTTAGCCACTCAAACAGTTAGGAACCGTCTTCATGATACTGGTGTAAGGTCACGTAGACCAGCAATACGAGTTCCTTGAACTGCCCGCCATGTTAGGGACCGATTAGATTGGGCCAATGCTCACAGCACCTAAAGTCTTCAGGAATGGGATCCAGTTCTTTTTACTGACAAGTCCAGATTCTGTCTGGACTTCACCAACAGGCGCGTTAGAGTATGGAAACAACCTGAGGAGAGGTTCCAGGCAGGCAACGTTTTTTTTAACATGGCCGATATGGCGAAGGTTTAGTGATAGAGTTGGGAGGCATAAGCCTTCGTGGTAAAACTGACCTCTATGTCTTCCATAATGGTACCGTTACGGCCCGGATATATTGCGATATAATCCTTGATGCCTATGGCAGACCCTACGCTGGCGCTATCGGCCCTGACTTCATCCTTATGAACGATAATGCTAGGCCATACAGAGCAAGGGTGACTGAGCAGTATATACAGCAAGAGACTATTCAACGAATCGATTGGCCAGTCTGCTCGCCGGATCTAATTTCCATCGAGCATGTGTGGAACATGCTGCAGACATTTTCAGCCAAGAACTCTCCAGGAGCTGGGAACAGCTTTGGTATCTGAGTGGAACGCTCTCCCATAGTTGAAAATAATTTCAGTATAAAACAAGTAAAATATTTCACATACGCCCAAAAATAAAAGTGATCCTTAGGGAAATGTGAGTAGTATATATATACTTATGATATGCAACACAATTTTGTTCAAACCAAATTTATTTCAAAGGAACTGTGTTACATATTGTCGGAAAAGATGAATTTCAGTCCCTATATATATATTGACGTTCCAAACAACGAGGCAATACTATTATTCAAAAATTCTGTATGATCACATTCGATGTGGAAACTATTTTAACACACTAATTTTACTTATAGACGAAATGGCATTTTTTTTGCGGGAACAACATAGTTTCATGAAAACCGGTTCGCTAAGGCGGTGACGTCAATCGGAAACCATAGTTTGAATTTGACGTAACGTAACGATACCACCTACTATTCAAGCATTCGACCGAAATACCCGATTAGAACATATTCACGTGTAAGAGTTCTTGCTGCTATTATACTATAACAACAATTCGGGTTGGTATGTACATATACAACCTTCACCAAGGAACATACATACATGTTTTCACACACAAAACGAAGATTTTCTATCGAACTTGACCCTGTTTATTAATCAACAGTTTATATTAATTGCCTCTTGATAACAGCTCAGGTAGTATTACGCCTTGAAGACTAAGTAACTATTTTCAATATGTCATTACGCAGTACAAACTAGTTCAGTTAAATAGACATTTTGTTTACCACTTCTTGTAAACAATACTTCACAAAATCACCCGGCAAGTAGAATACGTACAATGATTAAAATTATTACTGCTGGGAAATGAATTAATTAAAAAACAATCAAAAATCAAAAGGTCAAATATATATTAAAATTGATAAATCACTACATTATAATAATTACTAAATACCATAATCTTTATGAAGATCACATAAATGCGATGACAGTACATTGAACAGTAATATATTCCTATACAGCTGTTTACTGTCAAAGGCAAAAGGCGTTTTCCTGCCAACATTTTAATTATATATTGTTTGTTTTTCAACACACGTTAATCCATTAAAGTATATTAAATTAGATTAAATATCTATCAAAACAAATGTTTACATGCTGAAACAAAGATTTCTTTTTTTCCTTTTAAATAACAAATTTCAACTTTTTCCAAGAACCGATTTTTAAAACATCTAAGTTTCATCTCGGAAATGCGCTTTTTCTAAAATTTTTGGGAAGATAAAAAAAAAGTTAGGCGCTCGGCAAAATTATTTCTTTTTTGACAAAAATATGATGTGTTTTTAACTAGATAACAAAATGAATTACGGCAGTATTGTGAGGTTAAACATTCAGATAATTATCTTTCAAAGTATAAACCTTTTCATAAGTATCACAAATTTAATATGATTTGATAGGATATTAGTGGACGCAGGCATTACTGCCTCTATATCCACATCAATATATTTTGAAATACAATTCGGTAAACATCAAATAAGTCAGAACATAAGACGCTGTATGATCGTACTTCAACTCAAGATTTTCCAGAAGTTTTTCTAAAAGTCAAATACGTTACGAGATTAAATTACATCTTGTGGGAGACTATTCCAGATATCAATTATTCTTTGAGTAAAGTAATATTTTTTTATTTTTTTAAATGACAATGTAAATAATACGTGCAATATAATAATAATAATAATTCGAGGTTCTTATATACAGCTTTATCACAACCTAGTTCGTAGATCGTCTCAAAGCAGTTCACAAAATATAAATTATCATTATTATATAGAAATAAATGTGTTTCAAAAAACGTTTTACTCGACTGTGCTAACTATTTTTCCTTATTTTGCCAGGTTTAGTTCCTTTGTGTATTGGGTGCCATGGATGGAAGACGCATCATCAATATTTCATTACACTGGGTACCCACTTGCTTGTAATCACGGAAGATACCGGGTTAATATTTCACCTTACACCGGTAGGTGTGGGTTATATAGGACACCGGTTGACCTATGTAGGTCAACCTCGTTCTCCATCTTCTTGTTGGTGCCATTTTAGTTATGTACTTTGTAAAGTTAATTTACATGTGTATAAGTATATGACGTAAAGGATTATAAATGGGGGACTCTGTGTGTTGTATTGAATTGATGTATGAAGTGATAGGCAATAAATTCATATAAAGTGTAATTTGTAGTGATGTAAGTTTGTTCATAAATGATATGTTTTGTATGTCTAGTTAAGCTGCTAGTATCCTCAAATCTGATGTTATAGCTATTAAATCAATATATTTGTAGTAAGTGTTTTTTTCTCTTAGAATTAAGTAAAACACTTACTAAAACAAACACATTTGTAACCACTTTATATATTATTTGTGATAAGTGTTTTTCTTTCGAACCCAAAGGTAAAAGACTGTTTATCATAAACACATAACGATCTAAAATACGCAAACGTTTGGGTTTGGGATTTATCACTTTTATTTCATAAATGTTACTTTTAGAGGGGATAAAAGACATTTATTATACTACAAGGGGTTCTGTATTCGTTTGCCTTTACGATCACGTGAGGAAAATCGACATAATATAAGAAAATTCTTTTCTTAATAACCCAAACATGGAAGAGATGTCATAGACACTGTGTTCTAGCAATCACAAATGTTATGTCAAACTCACTAATGATATTCATACATACCAACGAATATCCGATTTTCGCAGATAACCCCTTCATAGAGCTCGGTACATTGGCAGGTAAATGGAGCAGGATTTGTGTCGTTAGCCTCTCTACATCCTCCGGAATTCATACAGGGATTGAAGCAGCAAACTAAAAATATACACAAAATCAAAATATGCATACCTGTATTGTCAAACATATTTGCAAAATCATATACAAATTGAATCAACAAATTTAGTTCGAATCTTAACAAATTATTGATATTTATACTCACAAACACTAGTGATCTTTTAAATCTTTTGTAAGCCAGACTCTAATAAATAAAGTGCACCGAAATGTCGTTTGCATTTACTAATCATAAGTGCTCTTAAAATACATAAATTTAAATACACACATTTAAATCCGGTATACTTGGACCCATTGACGAAAGTGAAGTTTTTTTGCATAATACATGTAGCCTCATCACATAGTGTTTTGACATAATGTCGGACCGCATCACGTAATACAGGCTCAGTTTTGTTTTACCGTTCCCCATGAAGCAACCATTCGAGTTTTGTTGTAATGATTGTTTAAATGAACATAAATGCATTCATGCTAAAGTTGACAAAATTTGTTGAAAATATCATTCAATTCTCTACAAAAATTTCGAAAATGGAACTTCATTATATTTGTTATTGCAAGGATATCCAAGGGAGGTTTCATATTTTCCCTCGAAAACACGCTGTTCTCCCTTGTGCGTTGCACCCACGTATAAGTGAAGAAAACTATAGCAGTAGTATTAATATTTGTATCCTTAAAGATAACCTATAAGATTTTTATGTAAATATGAGGTATGTTGTTTTTTTCAACAAGTTTTATGTCCTAACAACTTTCAGTTCCTAGATCTGCCCAGAGACCCAATGCTATGACCTCATCAATGTTGGAAAAAAAAATTAAATTCCTGAAATAAAGATGATAACCATATGTAGCGTGTGTTGTTACTTGACATTGGTCTAATCCATGCTAAATATATATTCATATGCAAAATTAAATTGCATTTATGACATTGTCTATTGACCTTATATTAGGCCTCAAACCAACTTTGAATAACGCATACCATGGCTTGTGGTTAAGTGTTGGCCTTGTCAGTTTGAAGGATAACTCATTGCATATCGAAAACAATTAACATTTTTCGAATGACGTCGATAAATCTTCAATTGACCTTTATATATTGAACCTTTATATAATAGTTTAGGTGTAAACAGAAAATGACATTTCAAGAGTCGCTTAAGTAAGGGTCCTTCTAAACATCTTGTACATGTTGAATATACGTGTTTCATTAATTGGATATTTAGTGCCTTAACTCTGCCAAAAAGATGAATATTGAAAACATATTTCAACCGACCTATTTGCATACTGATATTGACAGATGGCAAAAACATTATGGTATATTTTTCACCATTTTAACAATGTTTTTTTCTTTTTTTCACCAATGAGTCCACCTGGGAATCTTGAATTTCCATTTGAACAAAATTACACTCTTATTTTGCATTTGTCGAGGAATGTTCAAAAGATAAAATCATACTTCATCTTTGTTTACGTGTCCGATTGAACGAAATCCTTTACATGACAGGCAAACAAAACATCAGATTTCCTTCACGTGCTTAAGTCTCTATCGCTCGATTATTGTTTCCTTATGATATCCTAATTCCGGATAACAACAACAAATGATAACTAGCGGATAGGTCCGGTAATTTAAGATGTCACATTTTTTTCCCCTATTCTAAATTCCCCTTAATACAATACAATTTTCAAATGTAGAATGTACGGTGAATCTTCGTTTTAACTGCTTTCTTTAGACATTATCATATGGTGTTTTCAAAACAAGACTGATTCCATTGTACTAAAGTATGGGGGATATATCCCCCTATTGTCAATGCTATAAGGGGTCCCTAGTAAAGTGTATTTACATGATTCTGCCTAATCCTATCATTTTAATGTATCAATGTAGCAAGAAGAATCTATTTTAATGATAAATATTTACTGTATTTTCACATGGGTTTCTCGTGTGAATGATCCCGAAGCGTCTTTAGGTCATTTATTGTAAGTGTACAACATTTTGCATCTTTTTTTATGGCTGAATCTAATTTACTTTTCTCAGTGTTGTAACATAAAACAGTTTTCTCAAAATAGGACTTTATAGATATTTTACAATATTTACTATCAAACACAATTAGTTATTTGATCCATATCTTCTCAATGTTTCGTTAAAGGCTCATGAAAGCATCATGGTTGTATTAACAAATTATAAATAAAATACATAATACATGTAAAAACATATGCCAACATTAAGTTCTTTGAAGTTTATACATGTGTTTGGGGAGACATAGAAAAAGCTGCCTTATCAGGAGGTTACTTGATTTCCTTATGAAGCTTGGGAAATACATCCTTTTTATTTGCATGCGTTCTAATGGATGGTGCATTTCGTTCTAAAATGGCGTGCGACTGCCCTTCAGACGGCAAATAACGGCACTGTTTTTTCGTGCCAACTCACTTAAACTCACATTTCCTGCCGCCATTTTCATCGTTTCAGAGGCGGCAGAGTGCAACATATTCGTTTCAGATCACAACTATACAGTTTACTTTTGTATTATATGATAAAAATAATCTGTCATTCGTTTCTCTTCATATTAGATTGATGATACCCGTTTTGGATTTTTCATCTTTGCTCGCCTGCTATGTAAATTCATGCCTTACATCCCAGGAAAATAAACCGTACAACTGAATTTAAATGGTCTGTGTAGCAGACTTATAAAAAGACAAAATCTACGGTCTACTTTAAGGTTAAGTTACTTTTAGACTTGGTTATTATCATTGTCACAAAAAATATTTTTTAAAGTTTGTATGTTTTTTCAAAATAAGCATTCCATAAAAATTCAATTGTTGCATTGCATATTTTTCAGAATTTTTGTTGCTAGAAATTTGAATGTTTGAAAAAAGAAAAGAAAAAGTAAGAAAAAGAAAGCAATGCAATGCTCGAACTCAGGACCTTTACATTACTTAGCCCATATACTTCACCGATTCAAGTTCTGCCATTTGGGAGTTAAGGTTTGGTCTGGTGTTTATTTTGTTTAACGTCCTATGAACAACTGTGGTTATTTAAGGACGTGTTTCCACGTGCGTAATACATGCGTGCTTGTGTGTATGCATGCTAGAGGCAGAGTAGGATCTGATACCGATTTTAGAGTGCTTTCTCACTGAATTACCATGCTAAAGATACCAAGATCAGCATTCCGCCTGGTAACATTATTCTGACAAAGAATGAACCAGTTGTTGTCATCACTCTAAATGCTGAAGGTTAAGAAGGAAAATCAACTACTTTTTCTGAGGACTCTAGTATGCCTTGCATTGGGTCAGAACCCATTGCCTTTCTCACTTTGGCGAACGCTCACCATTACAGCCAATAGTGAGACATTGTAAAGAAAGGCGCCAGGAAACAAAACGTGTCTTACAAGTAAAGAGAAATCGGGAATTATGGAACCACAGCTTCAAAACAGTGTCTCATTTATAGACCGAACAACCTAAGAAAACCTGACAAGGGAAGTTATTCTTAGCCAGAAAATTTCCCTTTAACTACTTCCTTCTTCTATGTTTAAGGGTGAATCTAAAAACTAAAATCCTCTCAAGTTAAAATCTTCTTCGCGGTAATAGAAGATACATAAGTGGTACCATTTACTTAAAGTGGCAGGCGATTGGATATGAATTTTAAACAGGAAACGATATATTTTGTCATCAAATATCAGCAGGGTATCGGATTCTTTACTAAAAGATAATCAAGAGAGCAGAGAGGATACAAAACGGAAAGGAAAGGAAATAGTAAGGAATCTCAATGAAAATCTGGAGAAGAAAATCCTATTGTATTTTAATAATAGAGAAATACATATGATGGTAAGAGGGGTAATTCAATTAATTTGAATGATGTATAGTTGCATGTCAATTCATTAGCAACGGTAGAAAATGGGCTTGCTGCATGTTCGCCTAATAACCTATGACGTAAATAGGAGTGAAGGCAGAAAAACAAATTGGTTGTGAGTCAGTCGAAACAACAATCATCGCAGCTTCTATTAACATATGGGGAGAATCCTAACCGTCAACCGTCTCAGGACAGAATCCAAAAAAACTCAAACTCAAAACAAGTCCACTTCATCAGTAACTGTGTAGACATCGATCCGAACAGAAATATATAATGGACCCCTCACAAATATAAAGTCCCCAAAACAAGGCTTTTCCTGTACCATTCAAGTTACACATGCTATCAATGTGGAATTGTCTGTGTCGAGATATTTCAACTTTCGCGGTTCGGAAATTTTGCAATCGTTCTTAAAAAAAAAATCTGTATATCCTTAAGTAGATATTAACCTGTGGATATTTCGAAAAAACGCAATCATTTTCACACCATGAAATTTCCTCGTTTACTTGTTATCCGTCTAATCGAAGGATTACACTGTATGTAGGTCGCCAGCAATCTACGATTATTAAAACGTCTTTTGTTACGAGAGGCAATTAATCGTAAAGATTGACATCAAGTCTTTGAAAAAAAAAAAACTAATTTAAAATTGGTCTCGGATCTCTTGATAATTTTTTAATCTTGCATTGGTCAATCTCGGTGAACATTGCCAGGATATCAATTTGAAAAAAAATAGGCGACGTTATCTTTATTTTTTTTTTTTTTTTGTGGAAATCAAACTGCAGGTTTGTCTTTGAACTCTTAATATAAATTAACCATTTATTGGTCAATAATGGACAACAGTGGTCACAGTTCGTCTGTAGGGATGTATTCCGATACGAAAAGACAACAAGAATGTTGGGACGTTATGGGACGGAGGCACTTCCTTATTTCTGAGTTGATCATTAGAAACGTGTTTGTTACTGTAACAGTTATACATTTGTATGTTGGATCATCAGTGAAGCGTGCAACAATTAATAAGCAAATTTCATTTCTTAATCAATCAAATCAGTTTACGTACGATGCATTTACGTCATACAATACATTTCTTTTTTTTGTTTTCATCACAATTGCAGTTTATTAAACTGCAACAAATATAGCGAACATTCATAGATAGTTTATAGCACAGAGCAACCACGTGATTTATTTCACGCGTGTGTGTGCTTTACGTCCTACTAAGAGCTATTGTCATTTAAAGACGAACCAGGTTTGATTTGGTTTATTTGTGCATTACGTTCTTTAAACAGCAATGGTCATTAAATGACAAGCACGGTTCGATATGGTGGTGGTGAAACTGGAGTACTTTTGCAATTTGATAACAAGGTTGGGTTCCAATATGAATATCTTTGTTTTCAGATCTTTCTCTTCTCAAATGATCGGTTAATACCTTACATATAGATTATGTGTGAACAGCTTAGGTTACAACATGTCCAAGCATTTGTTCAACCCTTAGCTTACACTTAATTCGCATACTAGTGCTACACGTAGATAATTAAACTCCGACAGTTACTCTTATACATACAAGGATTATCCGAGGATGGCTCAGCTATCAAAGGCAACAGTAAAGAAAGTCTATTCAAGGAATTGATTTACAAAAGAAAAAAATTATTTTAAAATAACAGGACATAAGTTAACGTCAGGTACTTAATGCAAATATAAGATATTCTTAGTTATTAATCATGGTTATGTATCTTTTATTTTATGACATACCTGAAGAATACATAGTGATGTATTACTGGCTATTCAACCTGCTCGTGAAAAAAATCCCTATTCCTAAACAAAACTCAGAGACCATTTGTCAACATGTCTAACCCAATAAGGTTTTATTTCCTACTTAGCCACTCAAGTCATACGAGGATCAGAAAGAGGCTGCCCAAGTTTGGTCGACGTGTTGGTATGAGTACGGTACCGGCGGTTGGGCAAATTTAAGGGTGTTCTCAACACAAAACCATCCACAATATGGGCTACGTGCCATGTTAATGGCCGTATCAGGCGAGATAACTCGTACAAACGTCGAAACTTTCCACTCAGATATTGTTTTCATTTTGAACAGCTTGTGAAGCAGACGATAACAAACTATGCAGCTCGGTAAACAAACAGGATAGAAATAATTTCCTTGGTGTTTTGATTATAATAACTCCTGTATATTTTTTTCCGATTTACTTCATTTCCCCTTTAAATCACGAAACCTATGTCTATATTATTTTAATCTTGATGTTTCTAGATTTTTTATTTATTTGTCTGATCGCCTCCCCC